>NC_061113.1:42109375-42128287 GCF_002878395.1 Capsicum annuum | reverse complement strand
TTGGGATTCATGTTATGCTCCTGAAGTTTATTTTAACAGATGAGTCATATGCTGTAACAGGTGATCATTTGTAGCAACAGATTATACATTTATTATAACAGATGACACATCTATTGGAATCGAGTTCAAGTTCTGTTGTAATAGGTTACTAATCTGTTGCAACAAATATTTACCCTATTGCAACAGATGACACATTTATTGGAATCAAGCTCAGGTTCTATAGCAATAAGTTACATATCTATTACAACAGATATTTACCTTGTTTTAACAAATAACTTGTCTGTTGAAACAGATGAGTCATATGTTGCAACAGATAACCCATCTATTCTATTCATGTTATGACACTAGAGAACCATAAACATGAATCCAACATATATTTTCTATTGCAACAGATGGCTCATCTGTCGAAATAGATGGTTGATTTGTTTAAATAGATGTCTCTTATGTCGCATTCATGTTCGTGTGCTATCTATTATTGAAAAACAACATAGTAACAGTTATCCAGATGACAAATTCAACTAAAAATCATAATTTGACTTACCAACATCTCCTGTGAAATAATGCCTAAGTGAAAAGTGATGTATGAAACAAAATTTAACTTAAGAAATTGATCAAATAGAAGTAGTAGCGATAACCACAACAACAGCAGAAGATGATGATGATGAAGCAGAAGATGATGAATAAAGTAGTAGCAACAATGAACAACAAAAATCATTAAGAGAAAGAAAACAACAATGGTTGAGAAGAGAGAGAAATACGTCTTTTTCCCTTTGTTTCCTATTATATTAGGTAAATATATGGATCAAAGTGTAAATTTAAAAACTTGTGAGATATTCTCAAACTTACCCAACTTTCTTAATCCATAATAAAGCAATTGTTACCTACACTCAATTATTAAGACTTGAGTCACCTACATCTCATTTTTAAACTTTTTTGTCATTTTTAGCTCAAAGCCCCATGTTTGTTAGTCACATTTTTTGTTACCTCACTTTTACAGGTTGTTCCATCATTCTTCTTTCTTCTTTCATAATCTCACATTAGTGCACCATATCTGAGCCGATTATTGGAAGCATCAAATATTCTATAGAAAATATCAAATACACCATGACCAACAAATTCAGCAAAGACATATACAAACATTCAGGAGTCACTGAAAAATAAAAATTAACAGAATTATTTAGGGAAGAAATATGTATATTAAAAATAAAAAAAATAATGATGATAACATACTTAGATCGGGTTGTTTATTATAATAATCTAGGGCTCTTTTCTAGTTGGAGTAGAGTAAAATTTACACTTTCCAAACATAATTTAACCAAAAAAAATCAAGAAAACAACCCTAAGTTGAGTCAATTTTGTATTCCAAAGCAATGATATATGAAGAGAAACCGAAGTTCATATGCAAAAGCTATAAAGTTCAATAAAAAATACAAAAAAAAATTTAAGGAAAAGAGAGTATATTAATGGTGGAGAACATCTTTCATCAGTAAAGTAAATAATGAAGAATTCTGTGAACATTGAAAAATAAAATTAAAAAATACCAAAAAGTCAAAAACATCTTTACTAGAAAAACATCTTTACCAAATTTTACTCCTTAACTTAGGGATAGATCTTGTAATTTAATTGATAAATTTAAAAAAATATAAATAAAGATAATCATTGAAACCATCAATTATTCCTACAATAATTATGAAAAAAGTAAATGAGGAGAGAGATATTAAAGACTAAAAATAAGGAGATAATTTGACTAATAAATCTAAAATAAATAAGTTTTTAATTAACAAAATAAATTTTCAAATGTTGCTACAACTTATAATTATTTCTTTAATTCAATAATTATGAAAAAGTATTGCTATAACTTGCAATAAACAATCTAATAAGTATATACAAGATAATTTTCACTTTTAATAGATACAATATAAATATATTGTAGTGTGTAAACACATAACTTTGTCCCTTCTGAGAGTGTGTTTTTACCCATTTACCCTCACTTTATCGTAGACCTTCACCTATATGATAAATTCCACACAATAACAAAAGATAACAAATTTCTAACAACTTTGACACCTCATCCTAACAAATTAACCACTCACCCAATCTACCCAACCCCCTACCTCCTCACATTTTCTTCACCCATGAAGGAATAGATATACACACAATAAAAAAAGTAGGGACCCACAAGGATTATTCCATTAACAATATACACACGTGTCATTTTTTCATGGACACATAATATATACATACACAGGAACTTACACATAGGGTAGATACTTCTTTTCTTCTCCACGATCAACAGATAGAATAACAGCATACACACACGAAATACACCCACACAACAAAACACACATAGAGAAAATTCCATTCAATACAACACACACACACATAAAATCACGGTTACACAGACACTTACACAATCGAGAAACAAAAAACAGTGCTGATCGAAAAGAAAAACCATTGAGTGGATTGGTAAAAAAAGAAACAACTCTTTCCAGCAAATTTTTTACTAGAATCATCATCCCCATCGGTGATCAAACTCCCGTCCAGACCCATCTCGCTGGAAAAAAACAACAATCAGTCATATATCCCATTAAAATTCTTTGATTCCTCCATTAAAAACCAACATACCAAACCCAATACCCATCCCCGCCACCAAAAAATCATCGGATTTGGGTAAAACAGAGTGTGAGTTCAAAATCCTTGATTCGAGGTTCATATTGAGGTTGTATGCATTGGTTTCAAATTTGTTCGGGTGTCAGTTTCGGTATTGAGTTGGGGTTCGAATTGAAGTTCCAAATCAAGGTTCTTAGAAGCAGATTTTGTCCTTTCATTGAAGTATTATTGAATTTTGAAACCTTCAAATCCAGGTCTAATTCTATTCCTTCCCTCTTTTATTTCATTATTTATTATATTTGATGCATTAAATTGAACATGATGTGTTGGTTAATCTATAAAGATATGAATTGTTGGTTGTTTTGATTCGTTGTTTGATTTCCTTGATTATGGGTTATGTGATAAAATAATGCCTCATTTGAAAATCAAAATCAGTTGTTTGGGGTGGAAATAAACTTGGATAAAAAGGTGAACATGGATTGGTTAAGATTCATTAGTTTTGGTTTAATTTGGTTTGAATATGAATGTTGTTGAACACGATAGTAGCATGATTAGGTCGTTAAATCGATAGGCAAATTT
The DNA here is from genome assembly GCF_002878395.1 of Capsicum annuum. Classification (NCBI taxonomy): domain Eukaryota; kingdom Viridiplantae; phylum Streptophyta; class Magnoliopsida; order Solanales; family Solanaceae; genus Capsicum; species Capsicum annuum. The sequence continues at coordinate 42,125,098 of NC_061113.1, read as the reverse complement.
CAGGTTTTGGGGTAGGCATCTCGTAGGATTCTAATCATTGAATGTGTAAAAGTTTGTGTTGAGTTATTTCTTAATTTTTATCGCATTTCATTAAATGTATTCATTTAACCAGGGAATGCCCCGAGGCTTATTGTATTTATTCACCGAGTAATTCCCCGACGTATTATGTTGGAGAAAGATGATCGTGATCAAGGCTCGAGGCGTAGGGTAGAGCATAGTTTAGGACTAGTGTAAGTTAGCGTAGGTTTATTTCAGTATCTTTATTTTGGACTGTAATAATTGGACTTAACATTATTATTTTGGACTTTTTTTGGTTTGGTTTGTTTGTTTGCTTGTTTTATGTGCTTTGTTGGTTTATACATTTCATAGCTTCTACTAGCCGATATATACTCTATGAAGCGCCTGAGGTAGAGCCACAGGATCGAGGGGTGCCTAAAACCTTCCCATCGGTCAATAGAATTTCTTAGCCGAAATCTCTGTTCGCAAACCTGTTTTAAAGAGTTAACAATTATTTTTAAAAAGGATTTTCAAAGGTGACTTGGCACACCAGATTTATGCCAAGTGACAAATCCGAGTTTAAATGTAAATAATCCTTTTCAAAACAAAATTTTATTTTTTGTCACTTAATAATAAAAACCCTTTTCAAACTTAAAACCATATCTTTTCTGTTAAAAAGGGGGTATGACAGCTCTGGAGACTCTGCTGGGGATTTTTCAGAATTTGATCTTATTTTTTGAGTTTATCGGCTTAGTTTGACATTATGGGTGTATAAACATTTTGTGTGTGGTATTATTTGTGTTATTGTCTTATCATTGTTGAGTGCCTACATGCTATGTGTTTACAGTTTTTTGCTTATGTATTATCGCTTTTATATATGTCATCATTTGCATAACCTGAGTCATTTATTCTGCAACAAGTCTATAGTATACGTTGTGTATACGACCTCTAGTTGAGTTACCCTTATTTTAGGAGGGGGAGCCGTCGGCTGGTATGGAGTAGGTGGAAAGCAATCCCAGCCACTATCGATCACACGCTTATCCGAACAGTCTTGTTAGTGGACCCCAACTTAGGTCAGCTTTTAGGTCATGCTTATCCGCATCATATCGATACCTATCGGGATCCACTTGGTCCTTTGTAGGAGACTCGCCCCTAAAGCATCCTTACGTTCTAATTATTCCATCTTTGAGGGTAATAAGGTTATTTGACGGACTGATTTGAGAAAGCATGTGCTAGAATTAAAGGAAAGTGTATATACAAGGAAAGGGTGAAAAAAAAAAGTGAAAAAAAAAGAGTTTCGTAGTTTTTAGTGTTCTTTCTGGCTTTTGTTTTTCATAATTCAAAAATTCAAAAAGATTTTTTACTTTTCCACTCATTTACTCAAAAACAAAAACATCAAAAAGATTTTGCCTTTGTTTCCTTTAGCAAGCATTCATAATTTGAAAATTTCAAAAAAGATTTCTTTCAATAGGATTTTTTTTAGAAAGAAAATTCAAAAAGATGGTAGAAGATTTGTACATTTCATAAAAAGAAAATACCAAAAAGATTTTTTCCTTTCATAGTTATTGGTGTCAGTTTTATGTAAAGTGTCAAATTGAAAATCCAAAAAAAGATTTTATTTGACGTTTTTCATCGTCTGTCTTTAGTCGTGTCTCTCAAGTCAAGGTTTAGTTTGTCATTTAATCCTTAATTGTCTAATTTGGACGAACTACTCACACCTGATTCTCCTTTCTTGAGAGTGAGATACATAGGCAGCCCTTCCAGGGTTCGATGTTCTTATTAAAAAATTAAAAAAATATTTTTTTCGCTCTTCATTTAGAGTAGGTGTTTCATATACATCTTTAAAAGAAAACTACAAAAATATTTTTCTTTAATAGGTTCAAGTTTCATTTTCATATTAGATTCAAAATTAAAAACTTAAAAAGACTTTTCTTTGATAATCATAGGTTTCATTTTGTATAGTGAGTTTTAAAATTGAAAATTAAAAAAAAAGACTTTTGTCAATTCTTTTGACAATTTATTATTTTCTTTTCTTCTTAAAGTTTCAAGAAAAAGAAAAAGAAAGAGAGTCTGATTGGTCATTTTTGGCCAAACTTTACGAACTATGCACACCTGATTCTCCTCTCTCGGTAGTGAGATACGTAGGCGTCCTTCTTGGGTTTGGTGATATTTTCAAAAGAAATATAAAGGAAAGAAAAATATTTTGACAAAGTGTTGAACTCTAACATGTTTGTCATCTTTTTTTCAGTTAGTTTAAGGTGGTTGGTTTGTAGCATTTTGGTTGGTCCTCCACATTGTGCCAAATCGAAGAGAAAGCTATGGCCAACAAAGATACTGAGATTATTGTCACTAATCAGATAGGGAGTTTAACGAATGAGAATTTAGAAGATAATGAAGAGATTCAGAAATTAAGGTAGCAAATGATAGAAATTCATTGAGCTTGGGCTAATGGGTTACCGCCTCCTTCATTTTCTACTGATAAGCTGGAATATCTTTCTAGTATGCCTCCCGTGTCACATGCACAATTTCCCATTGTTGTTGACCACCACAACATGCATCGGGTTCCACTCTGGGGCAACACTATCCAAATACTTCCAGTATTCATTTCCTCAATCCTCAACACAAGACTACCACATGTTCAGCTCCACCTACTATTCATGTTTTTGAAGCACCACCACCACCTGAAGCTCCTACTTTTGATGTTCATCCATCGGTTGTGCCTCCCTACTCTATACGAGATCCTGTATTGAATATTTCTGGCGATCGATATTATACTCCCGAGCCTACATCTAAGTTAACTAGTCCTTATGGCGCCACTCAACCAGTTGAATTTCATCTTTACACTGAGAAGCCTGTTATGATAGAAGAACAAGAGGAAATGACCAGAAATTTAAGAAGTTTGGAACTGACTATGAAGAATTTCCAAGGATTCGAGAGTTACAGAAGTGTCTTGTATAAAGATTTGTGTATGTTTCCAGGTGTTAATCTCTCTCTTGGTTTTAAAATACCAAAGTTTGAGAAATATGACAGACACGGGGAACCAGTGGCACATTTGAGGCGTTATTGTACCCAACTAAGAGACGCTGGAGGGAAGGAAGAATTACTCATGGCTTATTTCAATGAGAGTCTTTCAGGTCTAGCTTCAGAATAGTTTGTTGACCAAGACATCGATAAGTGGAGTAGTTGGGATGACCTAGCTAACGAATTCGTGCAATAATTTCAATACAATATGGAGTTGATTCCTAATGCTAATATAAAAAAGAAGAATACTAAAAGTTTCAGGGAATATGCAATTAGATGGCGTGAACAAGCTGCTAGGGTGAAACCGCCAATGCAAGAAAGCAAGATAGTAGAGGTGTTTATTCAAGCGCAGGATATTATCAACATTTGTTACCTGCATTAGGCAAGCCATTTATCGAGGCCCTCAAAATGGGATAGATGGTAGAGGATGGAATTAAGACTAGTCGTATTATGAGTTTTGCAACATTGAAAGCAACTACTCAAGCAACTCAAAAGGAATTAGGAAATGTTGGAAAGAAGAGGAATGAGGAAGATGTAGCTGCAATTGTAGTTAGATAATGGGAACAATCAAGAAGACCACATCGTCTTCGCTCTTAGGCTCAAGCCCAAGTTCATGCCCAAGCTCCACATAATCACTCTCAAAATCCATTATACTCTATTCCCCCAACTCTATATCTAGTATATAACACACAACCACATGTTCAATCCCCATCTTACCCACAATGGCACACACCAACTCTTCAGAGGCATCCTTTAACTCCAAAAACATACCAAAGAACTTATAGGCCCAATTTTTTATCCAAGTCAAACAATAAAATAAGGCAGAAGTTGAGAGATAACTTCACACTAATTGGAGAGTCATATACCAATTTATTTTAGAGATTGGATGGTATGGCATGATCACTTCTCTCCTTAGGCACACTCTTAATCTGCGTTCAAGAAATTTTGATCCTAGTGTACGATGTGCGTATCATTTTGATGCTCAGGGTCAAAGTATTGAATATTATCAAGATTTGAAAAGAGAAATTAAAAAGATATTTCAAGATAAATCAATTATGGTGCAGAACATTGATAATGAGAAAAGCTTTAGTCATGCTAATATGCAAACTAGTGGCTAAGATGTCAAGCTCAACAATTGAGAAGTCACTTCTCTCCCAGCTAAGATGGATATTTGGTAGTTTGTTTTCTTTTCTTTTCTGTTATCCGAATTATTTTAGGGTTGTAGTTTGAGATTTATCTTGTTTTGTCCCTTTGTTGTTTATGTTCAAACCCGTCTATCTTTTATTTCAACTAAATAGAGTGTCCCTTATCCCTTTGTGTTTTAAATATGTGTTGTTTGTTTTTTTTCTTTACACAGTTCATTTTATGTTGACTCTAGTGATATGACATGCTTGTAGAATTTTCAGCTAGATCTTAAAACCCAATTTGAGCATGAACATTGGATCATAGGGCTAAAGTTATAAAAAATGCATCTGAGAAATAGGTAGAGTGTTAAGACATTTTGTGACCATGTTGAAGCCCAATTTGAAAATGAAGGAAATTATTTTGAGAATCACAAGAATAACTTGGTCATCAATTGAAAGTCATATCACAATTAGGTCAAACAGTAGATGCACAGTTTTATATCAAGAGGAACAGAAAGATAATCAGCACCACGAAAGCATGGATCATTCGATGTGAGGGTTGTACACCAAAGGTGGAATTGTATGTTTGACAAGTGTAAAAGAAGTAGTGATACACAGACTCAGTCAAAGTTGATGCTGTAAAAGATGTCACAAATGATCTTTATCTTTCACTTCATATTTCAAGATGTGTACTTGCATTTTTAAGGATTGATATGACAAAGGTATTTCAATCTGCTATCCAAACATTGTGTCATCCTTTGTTTACCCAATTTGAGCTTAGTTTTATTTTCTTTCATACCCCTTTTTTGGAATCAAGATAGAGTTAAAAAAGCTTTAAAAAGTGTCAAGCAAAAATAGAGTATAGAAAGTTTAAAAAAAAGTGTCCAAAAAGAAAGAAAAAGAAGAGGATCAAGAAAAATAGAGTCAGAAAAAAAGTCCAAAGAGAAAAGAGTCAATATAAGAGAAAAAAATCAAGAATCAAGCAAAAAAACAAGTTGTCGGAACTACGTGTGACCTGATTCTCCTCTCTTGAGGGTAAGATACGTAGGCTGCCCAACTCGGGGCTCGTTCCAACCAAATAAATAATTTAAAATTGCCCAGGCAAAAGAAACTAGGGCATGAGTTAATCCTCTTTGTTTGAGTCGATTCCAAAAGTTGTAAGTCCTACCCCACTTCAGGTGTCGTTTGGGCCTCATGCCATCCTTTCTTTCTAATCCTATCCAAAAACCAAGTTACAACCAAAGAAAGATCATCTTATTAATCTTTGAGATTGTTAAGGCTAAGTATGCAGTGAATATGATGGCATATTTTGGGTACTACTTGTCTTCCTCAAGAATTAGGAGAGAGATAAAAATGAGAGAGTCTTATTAGTGAAAAACCTCACAGGAACCATAAGACGATGGTAAGTTGAGAGAGATAAAAATGAGAGAGTCTTATCGGTGAAAATCCTCACGGCCACTATAAGACAACCATGAGTTGAGAGGAATGAAAATAAGAGAGTCTCATTAGTGAAAAACCCTCACGGATGCCATAGGGTAATGGTGAGCTGAGAAAAGAAAAATGATAGAGGCTTGTTGGCTAAAAATTTTCAAGGCGTCACTAGCCAAATGAGGTCTCCAAATGCAATTGGCCCAAGAAAGTAACTCTGTTTCAGGGCCATTAACTCAAGAACAATTGGTAGAAAGTTTGGATGAAAAGATCAGGCAGCTTAATCCAAAATGCATATCATAATCACTAGAGTTGACTTTTATTTTCAGATAAGTTTTCTTTTCTCTTTTTCAAATGGACATTTATTTTATTCTCTTTATTTTTATTTTGTTTTCTTGAGTCAGTTATCCAAATAACAAAAAATCATTGTCATTTTTCTCGTATATTTGAGTCAAGTCCATGTTAAAATAAGTGAAAAAATATTTCAAAACTGGCTACCAGCTTCTTCAATTGCAAAAATCAAGACAAAAGGTCATCACATAAAAGAGACATGATTGTGAGCTGAAACAAAACATGTAGAAAATTTTGTCAATAGGCAAGTTTGGGGGATTCATGGAAATTCCAATGTTCGAAGGATGTGTCCAAGGAACATAGAACAACAGAGATACTGTGTTTGTGTCAGAGTCACTCTTAATGATCTGAGTTTAGATCAGTGCTGCAGCAAGTCAATGACAATGCCAATGGTTGGAAGCAAGATTGACTGTGACCAGCGCAAGATCAATTTCTGCGAAAAAGCCAAAGCTGCAAGCCAACTATCCTATTTTAAACTCACAATTTTTCTTTGTATATGACAGGAACAATTTCTACCCTCAAATCAAAGGCTTCAAAGCGCAAATGTCCAGAGGTAAAATTTCTTACTTCTACAAATACATGAAGCAATGTTGCTGCATAAGTTTGATAATCAAATCATGGTAAAATTCATTATCCTATACCCTCGGAGACACACTTCCTTGTCCAGGTATTTCAATTTTTAATTGCTAGGTGATACACTTCTTAAATTGAACCTTCAGTCCTAGAAGACGTACCTTTCGGTTGAGTCATTTCCCTTGACTCCTAGAAGACGTACCTTTCGTTTGATTCATTCCCCTTGACTCCTAGAAGACGTAACTTCTGGTCGAGTCATTCCCTTTGATTCCTAGAAGACGTACCTTCCGATTGATTCGTTCCCCTTGATTCCTAGAAGATGTACTTCCTAGTCGAGTCCTTCCCCTTGATTTCTAGAAGATGTACTTCCTAGTCAAGTCATTCCCCTTGATTCCTAGAAGATGTACTTCCTGGTCGAGTCATTCCTCTTATTCCTTGAAGATGTACTTCCTAGTCGATTCAGTCCCCTTGATTCCTAGAAGATGTACTTCCTAGTCGAGTCAGTCCCCTTGATTCCTATAAGATGTACTTCCTGGTCGAATCAGTCCCCTTGATTCCTAGAAGATGTACTTCTTGGTCGAGTCATTCACCTTGATTCCTAGAAGATGTACTTCCTACTCGACTCATTCCCCTTGATTCCTAGAAGATGTACTTTCTGGTCGAGTCAGTTCCCTTGATTCCTAGAAGATGTACTTCCTGGTAGAGTCATTCCCCTTGATTCTTAGAAGATGTACTTCCTAGTCGAGTCAATCCCCTTAATTCCTAGAAGATGTATTTCCTGGTCGAGTCAGTACCCTTGATTCCTAAAAGACGTACTTCTTGGTCGAGTCATTCCCCTTGATTCCTAGAAGATGTACTTCCTGGTCGACTCATTTCTTTTGACTCCTAGAAAATGCACTTTCTAGTCGAATAGTTCCAATTAACCTATATAAGATGAATATTTTTGTTCGGGTTTTGCAAGTAGTTATGATGTGACTGTCACAAAAGTCTTCTGATGTTAAACTGGGGCAAAAAATTTAATTCCTATTTTTGGAACTTTACTTTTCTGACAAATGGAATCTCTCTTTATAATAACATTTGTTTGAGATATTTTTCTTTCTAGTTTTGATGTGATTTTAGAAGCCCCCCTAAAGAACAAGGCGAATAAATGGAAAGTCAAGTAACAAGGTGAAGAAGTTGAAAGTCAAGTGACAAGGTGAAGAAGTTGAAAGTCAAGCAATAAGGTGAAGAATTTGAAAGTCAAGCAACAAGACGAAGAAATTGAAAGTCAACAGATTGAAAAATAGCAATTCAAGAGCCTGCCTGAAGAACAGGGTGAAGAAATTGAAAACCAAGCAATGAGTTGAAGAAATTGCAAGTCAGGAGCCCACCTGAAGAATAGGGTGATGAAATAGCAAGTCAAGAGTCAAAGAAAGTTGCATAGATAGAACTTTTGTAATTTTATTTATTATTTTTTACTTATAATTTTTATTTTGATGTAATGAAAGAGCCGCGGATCGGAACCTCAACAGGATCTCACTCGACTCTCCAACTCGGTTGTCCTTCCTCCTTTCATTTCTTTCTTTGAATAATGGTCGGGTCAAAACTCTGTCTCGTTGTCTACTTCTTTGTATGAAAACACTTTGAGTTTACATCCAAAGAGGGGCATGATGTAGACACGTAATTTTGTCCCTCCCGAGAGTGTATTTTTACCCATTTACCCTCACTTTATCGTAGACCTTCAACCATGTGATAAACTTCACACAATAACAAAAAATAACAAATTTCTAACAACTTTGACACCCCACCCTAACAAATTAATCACCCACCCAATCAAAATTAACCATCTCACACCCCCTACCCCTCACCACCCTACCCCTACCCCTCACTACCCTACCCAACCCTTTACCCCCTTATATTTTCTTCACTCACGGAAGAATAGATATACACACAACAAAAGACGGGGAACACACAGGGATTATTCCATCAATAATATACACACAAGTCATTTTTCATGGACATACAATATATACATACACAGGAGCTCGGGTGGATACTTCTTTTCTTCTCCACAATCAACAGAGATAATAACAGCATACACACACAAAAACACCCACACAATAAAACACACATAGAGAAAATTCCATTTAATACAACACACACACATAAAATCACGGTTACATAGACACTTACACAATCGGGAAATAAAAAATAGAGCTGATCGAAAAGAAAAACCAGAGAATGGATCAATAAAAGAAGAAACAATTCTTTTCGTCAAAGTTTTTGCCGAAATCATCATCCCCACCGGTGATCAAACTCCCGTTCAAAACCATCTCACTGGAAAACAACAACGATCAGTTATATAGTCCATTAAAATTCTTTGATTCCTCCATTAAAATCCAAAATACCGGACCCAATATCCATCATCGCCACCAAAAAATCATCAGATTTGGGTAAAACAGAGCGCGAGTTCAAAACCCGTGATTCGAGGTTCGTATTGAGGTTGTTTGCACTGGTTTCGAATTTGTTCGGGTGACAGTTTTGGTATTGAGTTGGGGTTCAAATTGAAGTTTCGAATCGAGGTTCTTCGATGCGGAGTTTGTCCGTTCATTGAAGTATTATTGAATTTTGAAACCTTCGAATTGAGGTCCAATTCTATTCCTTCCCTCTTTTATTTTATTTTTTGTTATATTCGATGCATTAAATTGAACACGATGTGTTAGTTAATCTATAATGATGTGAATTGTTGGTTGTTTTAATTCATTGTTTGATTTTCTTGATTATGGATTGATTATGGGTTATGTGATAAAATAATGTCTCGTTTGAGAATCAAAATCAGTTATTTGGGGTGGAAATAAACTTGAATAAAAAAGTGAACATGGATTGGTTAAGATTCGTTAATTTTGGTTTAATTAGGTTTGAATATGAATGTTGTTGAACACGATAGTAGCATGATTAGGTCGTTAAATCGATAGGCAAATTCCAGATTTTGGGGTAGGCAACTTGTAGGATTCTAATCATCGAATGTGTAAAAGTTTATGTTGAGTGATTTCTTAATTTTTATCGCATTTCATTAAATGTATTCATTTAGCTGGAGAATGCCCTGAGGCTCATTGTATTTATTCACCGGGTAATGCCCCGACGTATTATATTGGAGGAATATGATTGTAATCAAGGCCCGAGGCGTCGGTAGAGCATAGTTTAGGACTAGTATAAGTTAGCATAGGTTTATTTCAGTATCTTTATTTCGGACGGTAATAATTGGACTGAACATTGTTATTTTGGACTTGTTTTGGTTTGGTTTGTTCATTTGCTTGTTTTGTGTATTTTGTTGGTTTACACATTTCATAGTGTCTACTAGCCGATATATACTCTACGAAGCGACCGTGGTAGAACCACGGGATCGAGGGGTGCCTAACACCTTCCCCTCTGTCAACAGAATTTCTTAGCCGGAATCTCTGTTCGCAAACCAATTTTAAAGAATCAACAATTGTTTTGAAAAAGAATTTTCAAAGGTGACTTGGCACACCAGATTTATGCCAAGTGGCGACTTTGAGTTTAAATGTAAATAATCCTTTTCGAAACAAATTTTTATTTTTTGTCACTTAATAATAAAAACCCTTTTCAAACTTAAAACCATATCTTTTCTGTTAAAAAAGGGGTGTGACATAGTGTATATAAACGTAGTAGACTAAAAGAAAATTAGTGATTAAATGATATAAAATGTATATAATTATTTGTGAAATATCCAATATCATATATTCAAATAATTATAAAATTTATGTATATAATTTATCGATTCAGTTTGGTTATTTTGTCGAAAATTTTAAGTAAAATCATAACAAATTCAAATATTCTCAATTTTTAAAATTTAAAATCAATCAAAATCAAATTAAACCAAATTTCAATATTTTTTATCGATTTGGTTTGAATTGTTGTTGGATTTGGTTTTTGATTAAACTATGAACACCAATATACATAACTTTAAAGAGTTAAATGAAATGATTTGCTCTATTAAATACATAACCAGTCAGTTCCTTCATAACAAAGGGAGGAGGATTTTGAAAATTGAAGTCTAGAATTAATTGGCTTAATGACGAGTATGCAGATACTAAATTCTTCCACCTCACATCACTTCAACGACGTAGGAAAATCATTTTACTGCTCTTAAGGACACGGTAATTGGTGCTATGATCCTTCACAAATAATGCAATCATTATTTAATATTATCAATATCTATTCACTACAAAATAGTTTACCTATTGCTCACAACAACACCTTCACTCTCAGATTGCACGTTCCTAATTCTGACTTAATACAACCTATTATCAAGCATGAATCTATAACAACATGTTAGCTCTGATTGTCTACATCATACCTTTTTCAAGAGTACTGGTCCATCCTTAAACAGTCAGTAGTGGCCTTTTTCTATGACATCTTTACTTGTGCTGAAATATCTCAACAAGTCAATCAAACTTACGTAAGATTTTTCACATATGTCCTACATGGCAAATTGGGTGAGATACACGCATTCTACATGTCAAATTGAATTAGATTTGTCACGTAGGACATGTGTGACTACTTATTCAACTTTATGATAGTTAAGTGTTTACTTGTTAACATCCAAAGTTGGAGGGTATACATGTGAGTTGAGGTTTTTTTTGCATCAGCATCTCCAAAAAAGTAATTTCCAATATTGTACACAATTTCAGAACTTGACTAATAAGCTGGAAAACTAAATACATAAATATTGTTGGAAGGGAAACTCTGATTAAATCCACCCTCAACAGTCTTGCTAATCACGTCATGCAATTCACCATTCTACTATAGAATGTTATTAACAACACACTGAAAAAAATTTCAACTGTAATTTTTATGGGGTTCAATACAATCTAACGGTAAAACTCCATTTACTAAACTGGAGGACAATGCAAACTTCTAAGGACAAAGGGTGTCTCAGAATTCAATCCTTGGAAATCACAAACCATGCTTTAATCGCCAATGTGTCTAGGCAAATAGTTAATAATACTTTTGTCTACTGCACTCATCAATCAATATATCTCTCAACACTCTACCCCCAAAAAAATAGGTCACCCAACTTTGGAAGAGTATTCTTAAGGTTGGCTTTCACATAAAAAAGGTCGTCAGTGAAGGACTGAAAATGGAGATAATATGAACTTTTGGGATGATGGGTGGCTGGCTCCCAACATAAATACCAGACAATAAATAGTTGGTCCTTTAACATGGAAAGAGACTGAAACAGTGGAACACTACAGTAGAGACAAGAAACGAAATTTGGATACCGTGCCTTTTCTACTAAACACTACTCTTACGCAACATATTGTATTTAATCATATCTCTATCTATACAGATAACAAAGATACTCAAGTTTGGGATCTAACATATGATGGACTTTTTATCACCAAATCCATTTATACTCTTCTTAAGAGAATTGACAGTGCCCAAACAACACCAAAATTTAGATGGATATAGCAACTGTGAATTCCACCTAAGATCTCATACTTTATATGGCTGCTTTGTCATAACCGTCTTCCAACTGTAGCATATCTCAATAGAGTTGGAATAATTCAGTCGGACATCTACTTTCAGTGTCATAACTCATAACAGTACAGAAAACATTAGCCGCAAAAGTACTTATCTAAGTCCACCTAGAAAACCAGTTTGAAGATGGCTAACTCTGCCACTAAACACTTTCAAGTGAACAAAGACAGGGTTGTTAATAGCTTTACTGCTTGGAGAGGTATGAAATGAGTGTGTGGGTGGGAAGGGGGTATTTCGATACGAAACAAGAACTTGGACACTTGGATTCATGCATTCAATATGTAGTCATATTAGTATAGGTGATGAAATTAGTGTTTTGTGTGAAGGACTCGAATTAGTTGTAGTACATCATATAGTTCCACTACAAATTAAAATTGATGCACAGGAAGTGATAAACCTATTGCAGCGTCCTCATTCAAAATTTTTAACTATCTTGCTTGAATGCAGATGGTTACTCCATAGCTGAATGATCCATCTATCTTACACACATACAGGGGAAACAATAGCTTAGCAAATAGCCTTGCAAAGACTGCTTCATATGGCGACTTTTTGGAAACTCTTAACTATTTTGCGGGAACCACCAGTTTCTCAATCAACTTACTTGAGAGGATAAACAGGGACAAACACGACAGAGATCAAACCCAGCTGATATCTCAACATCTGCTAGTTTAGGAATAGATGAACAATTAATGGTTATGCACTCGCCACCTCATACCTTTTTGTGTAACACTGACTCTTTGGGGCAACAACAATTGTTGAACTATAATCCTTGTTCTTTTAATAAACTAATATATGGTTCTATCTTTTGCACCAAAAAAAAGAACCTCAAATACCTCATTTAGCGTAATACTGAAGGATAGGACAACCAAAAAATTTATGTTATATTCAGTTAAATAAGAGATAAAAATAAATCAAACAAAGGTCTCTCATAAAAAGTTAAACAAGTTGATGGCCCATCAGATTATAAATGTCATCATACCTCAAACCACATTGCCTATGTATTTCTCACAAGAGGAGAATTTGGAGAAAGAAACAGTTGATGAAGAGCCTGAAAGACCTTTAAAGAGATCGTGATTAAGACATCAAGAAGTGAAAGATTCATCTTCTGCTAACAATTCTCGTGCTGTTTCAGCTGGGACTTCATTCCAAGAAGTGGAGGATCGTTGCATGAAAATCCATGATCCACTGTAACTTCCAAATTATGGTAAATTATTCTTTTTCTTCTCTGCCAAACTATTGTTTGTTTCATGCCTCAAAGACTTTTTCTTACTTCTGCTAATTATCTTTTTTTTCTTATAAGGTACTTGGCTGAAGTCTGGATTTGGTCGAGGGGCAATTATTGGAGTTCTTGATACTAGAGTTTGGCCAGAAAGTCCAAGTTTTATCGTCACGGCATGCCAACTCTTCCAAAGTACCAGACTTTAATTCTTCAAGTTGCAATCGCAAGCTTATTGGTGATAGGTTCTTCCATATAGGACATATGATGGTATCTAAGGCATCAAAATTAATATATTTTGTGGAGGAATATGTATCACCACGAGATTCTCAAGGTCATGGTACCCATACAACATCTACTACGGGAGCTCCCATTTCAATGGCGAGTGTGCTTAGAAATAGAGTAGGGGAGACTCGAGGGATTGCCCTTGGTGCTCATATTGTAATATACAAAGTTTGTTGGTCCAGTGGTTATTATAGCTCCGATATATTTACAATTATGGATGTGGCTATTAAAGATGGAGTAGACATATTATCGCTTTCACTTGGTGGTTTCCCTATTTCGCTTTACCAGAAAACTATTTCTATTGCCAGATTTCGACCTATGGAGCGTAGAATTTTAGTTATATGTGCTGTAGGTAATAATGGTCAAATGCAAAGTTCACTGGCAAATGAGTCTCATTGTGTAACCATCAATTTTTTGATAAAATATGTGAAATATGTGTTTCTGTATTATTTGACTATTTTACCCTCTTCGTAGTTGTACTATGATATTTTTGGAGCATGGGGTGATTGACACAGTTTAAGATGTATTTTGGTACCATTTATATGATATTGTAGTTTTTGATGGTTTCGAGAGTTTTATTTTAGACTTATGTGGATATCTTTTGATCCGTGAAACTAATGGCTGAACGGACTGCACCAACAGCTTTGAAATATCAATTTTAGGCTAGGTGGACCTTTGGTTTGGGTTTCGGTGCACCCAAGCTCATTTCGACTTATTGGTCAGAAAGTTAAAAAATTAGAAATATGGGTGTGGGACCCACATTTGGTTGAAACGACCTCGAATGAAAAATACGACTTTGCTAGCAGATCCGAAACATCGATTTTAGAGTGATAACATATTTGGTGTGATTTGGCGGCTTTTAAATCTCATTTTGATTAGAAAAATTATGATTTCGGATTTTAGGGGTCAACTTTGTGAAAACGATGTTTTTTTCAAAAATTCGACTTCGTCAAAACATTTGGAACGTATAGTTCATTTGCATATATTGAACTCCGAACGAATCTTGGGCACCCCATCGAAGTCCAGATTGGACTTACAATAAAAAACAACTTTTTGCTATAGCTAGTGCAGAAAATCTGCACTATTTATAACCTTAGTTTGGTCCATTTTGCTTATTTTTCATCTTGTCTCTAAAGAGGTAATCCCTAAAATAATATGGGAGCTTAAAAGTGAAGCTTGTGGGAGCTTGAGAAACTAGATTAATATCTATTTCTTGATTCTATTACTGATTTAAGGTAAGAATTCACCATTTTCTTGATAATTTCTTAATTAATTTCTCGAAACTCCCAAAATTTTATGGTTTGATTTGAAAATTCAATTTCACTTCTTTTCATTTTAATAATGTTTTTATCTTAGAATTACTAATTTTTCATCAATTTAACCTTCAAAACGACCCCAATTCTTGATTTTAACCCAGATTTCAAAGATTTTGCCAGGTAAAGGTTAAAAATGATTTTCCTTTGATTTGAACCTCGTTTTTTACTCGATTTGACTTGAATTTTCAGCTGTCGATTCCTAAAACTATGGGAAACATGTTTTTATGTGAAGTTACGATTTTGCCCTTTTTTTGAAAATCTATTTTGGAGGTCCGTTTTGATCCCGAACCAAAAGTAGTCAATATAGGTGTCGTTGGTTTTGTTTTGATGCGTAGATTCCATATTTGATATTTTTAGATGAGTTCAAAAATATTCATTCAAAGTAAGGTCACGGGTTTGAAGTGTAGTGGATTGGTTTTGGCTTTTTAGGTCAGTTATGACTTAACTCTTTTAGACTATGCTAGGTAGTATATGATGATACAAAATGCATGTTAAGGGTGAAAACTAATCATGAAAAATGGTTATTTATGTGTTGTGCCCATGTTGGGCCTACACACGATGTAATTATGAAAATTGAGTTATTATGTGATATGTGTGACCATATGGGATCCTATGTGATATTGATAGCCTTGAATATATGTAAATAATTGTATTGTGTTGTTAAGATGCTTAATATGGTGCCATTGGTGTGTTTTGATTATATTCATACTTTATTGGCATATGAGACATATGGAAATTAGTGGATGAAACTAAAATAATAAGTGAATATTGGTTCACATGATTGTGAAAATATATCATTGTCGTTGGTTGTGAATTCTTACTTAAACATAGAATGAATGAAAAACTCATATCAAATAGCTAATTAGGAAGA
>NC_061113.1:42106522-42109275 GCF_002878395.1 Capsicum annuum | reverse complement strand
AGAGAGAAAGTAGAGATTTACTAAAATTTTCATCAAATTGATCTATAGAAAATAAATAAAATGTAAAATCCAAGCTTTAATTTCAATAAATCATCGATAGAAATCACTAATTCTTCACTTGAGAGTCACTTTAATATGCTCTTAGATCAAGAGTAGTACAACGATTCTCACTGGTGGTAGAAATGAGCCGAAAACCCCCAATTTAGCCCCAAATTCCTATTTAACCAAATTTACAAAAATTCCACTGCACTCTTGATCAACTTAAGCAGATCTAGAGTAGACTGGGCGCAGATGGGGTGCACCATGGGTGCAGATGGGGCTATTTTGGCTATCAAGCGGGTGGCCTCCCGATACGTCCATGTGATCTTTTGGGCACTTTTTCTTTCATATTTGACCTCTCATTGACTTTAATGGCTTGATCATCTTCAGTTTCAACCTTTATTTGCACAGATGATCATTATACATAAGATTAACACCAAATCAATGAAAAACATGATAATTTAAGCTTAAAAGGTGGTAACAAGTCATCAAATTGACGACTTATCAAGATGCTTGGTGTTTAAAGTGTGACAAACAATACATTACTAATTCCCTCCCAAACTATATTTTCAAACTGTGCAGAAGTAGGTCTCCTTACCCTGTTTGCATTGAGACGACTAAATTATCAAAGTCAAAAGCTTATCACACTAAAGAATGAACAACCTAATAAAAAATTGTGTTACCATAAACACTTTTTTAAACTTTTGGATGTACTTTAGAATTTTCTTATACCGTTTATTAGATTGAAGTCAAGAAGCCCTTTAGCTTCGTAAAATCTTCCGAACTCCATTGAGCACTACTTTTTTTATACTCAGCTTGTAATTTTAAAAGTTTGTTTCAATTGAATTATTTTAGATATTTATAAGGCAAAATAATATGTAGGCACTTTTATACTATTTTGATAAAATAAAAATGTATTTTTTATGTCACTCAATATGGGAGATAATTGAAAATGACATAAAGAATATGGTTAAGACCTTTTTCTATGGTCATGAGCTCCCTAAATATATGTCACTCACAGTAATTTATTGTTGATACCTAAAAAGGAGGTTGTTAAGACCTTTGGTGACTTAAGACAATCAATCTAAGTAATTTTGTCAATAAGATCATTTCTAGGCTGGTGCATAGGAGAATTGTAGAATTTTTCTCTGATCACCAAATCAAACAAATTTTACCAAAGAAAGAAGTATTACTAAAAATGTATTGTTGACACATGATATCATCAGGGATATGAATTTGAGAAATAAAAATCATAATATAGTGGTAAAGTTGGATATGGAAAAGAAATATGATAGAGTATCGTGGAAATATCTAGTGAAGGTGTCGAGAAGATTTGATTTTTCAGAAAGGATTATAGATATGGTGGTAAGGTTAATAAGCAACAATTGGTATTTAGCGTTGATGAATGGACACTTTTTTAGTTTCTTTTAATCCTCAAAAGGGTCGAAGCAAGGTGATTTATTATCCCCCAACCTTTTTATTATTGCTCAGAGGTTTTATCAAGAATCCTGAATAACCTTTTTGAAGATCCTTTTTTCAAAGGATATGAGATGCCTAAATAGAGTCCAAAGATAAATCATCTATCATATACAAATAACACTATCCTTTTCTTCTCAGGATACTCAGGATCTATGAGGAAAATGATAAGGGCACAAAGAGAGTATGAAAGATGTCAGGACAGATGATTAATTTGGAAAGGAGTTTATTTTATTTACATAAGAAGACCCCAGGTGGAGTATGTAATCTAGCCAAGAGGATTACTGGCATAACTAAAGGTACTTTTTCCTTTACATATTTGGGGTGTCCAGTCTTTTATGGAAGAAAGAAAAGATCTCACTTTGAGTATTTAATCAAGAAGGTAATGAAGAGATTAATTTTATGAAAGCACAAGCGTCTATCATTTAGGGGTAGACACGTTCTAATTGCTCATGTATTACAATCGATGCCTGTATATCTTCTATCACCTATGAATCCACCAATGAGTGACATTAATCAATTGTATAAGATCTTTGCTAAGTTTTTCTGGGAAAACACCACTACATCCAGAAATAAGCACTAAATTTCCTGGGATAACATGTGTTATCCCAAAGAGGAGGGAGGTATTAGTTTTAGATTACTCCACACAGTTTTCAAAGCTTTCTATGCCACGTTATGGTGGAATTTTAGAACCTCTACCTCCTCCCTTTGGAGCGAATTCATGTGGAACATATACTGAAAAATGTTTCACCCTATTATAGCAAAGGGGTATAGTACCTTACATGTATGTAGGAAATTGATAGCAGTAAAAGAGTAGGTGGAGCATAATATATGAAGGCAAGTGAAGGTAGAATAATTTTAGCTTTTGGTTTGATAATTGGGATTGATTATCATTTGTAGAGAGATATCGGGTATTAGTTTGTGTCCTACCCTCTCTCTAACGGCTCTCTTCTTTCCTCCCTACCCTCTCTCTCGCTCGCACCGGTCACCGGCCCCCGTCGCCGTCGCCAACCTTCGGCGCCGACCCGACCCGACCTCCGGCCCCGGCGCCGACCTCCGGCGCCGCCCTAACGGCTCTCTCTCTCTCTCTCCCTACCCTCTCTCCCTCTCTCTCGCACCGGTCCCCGATCCCCGGCGCCGTCGCTGACCTTCGGCGCCGACCCGACCCGACCGCCGGCCCCGACCTCCGGGCCCCGCCACCCTCCGGCGCCGACCGCCGGTTCCAAGCCGGTCCCCCC
>NC_061113.1:42049357-42106422 GCF_002878395.1 Capsicum annuum | reverse complement strand
CCCCCCCCCCAGCGGAGTACACCAGCCCTCGCCCCACCTCGGCCTTCAGCCAGCCGCCGCCCGGTCTCCAGCCGCCACCCGCCGCTCCGTCTCCAGCAGCCGCAGCTTCAAGCGTAATCCGGTGACTTCTAACCTTTGTTATTTTCGTTATTTCATATTTCATTTTATTTCATTATTTCATATTCCATTCTTAGTATTATGCTAGTAGTAGCCCCTGTACCTTGACTTGAGTGGGATTTGTGGACATTGTCTGTTGTTTGTTGTTGCTATGGTCGTTTCTTCCACTGCTTTGGATTGGGTTATTGGCACCCTAACCCAATAACCCAATTGAGTATCGTTTGCCCCCTAATTGAGTATAGTTTTGTTTCGGGAGTATTCCTTTGAATTTGTGTGAGCCTTGTATTTCCTTGTTGCTGCTTTGATACTACCACCGTGTATATCTGTATATTTTCCTATACTTTCGTGTAGTTGTGGTTGTGGGCGGTAATGGGTGGATAGGGTCATGTCCGAGGGGGTTGGGGCGTGGGGCTGTGGTGGGGGCGGGGGATGAGGAGAGGGCGGGAGTGGGAGGGAGGCCAAGGTTTGGCCGCGGGGTAGGGGGGTAGGGGGGGTAGTGGAGGGCGTGACGGTAGGCTGAGGGTTAGGTCTTGGAATGTAGGGACCCTTCAGGGTAAGTCCATAGAGCTTGTGAAGATTCTTAGGAAGAGAAGGATCAACATTGCGTGTGTCCAAGAGACCAAGTGGGTAGGGTCTAAGGCTAGGGATGTGGATGGTTACAAGCTGTGGTACTCTGGGAGCGACAGGCGTAGGAATGGAGTTGGCATCTTAGTAGATGAAGAGCTTAGAGGTCAGGTAGTGAAGGTGAAGAGGATCAACGATAGGTTGATGACTATTAAGTTGGTCATTCGAGGGTTTACCCTGAACGTGTGTAGTGCTTATGCGCCGCAAGTGGGATCGGAGGGGGAGGAGAAGATGCGGTTTTGGGAGGCTTTGGAGGAGGTGGTGAGAGGCGTGCCTAGTTCGGAGAAGATTGTTGTAGCAGGGGATTTTAACGGGCACATCGGGGCGCTATCGGGAGGCTTTGGTGATGTGCATGGTGGTTTTGGTTTTGGGGAGAGAAATGAAGAGGGGGCGACCCTATTGGAGTTTGCGAGGGCCTTTGGGCTGGTGGTGGTGAACTCGGGCTTCCCGAAGAAGGACGAGCACCTGATCACCTTTCGAAGCGCGGTAGCCAGGACTCAGATCGACTTTTTGTTGCTTAGGAAAGGGGATAGGGCGTTGTGTAAGGACTGTAAAGTCATCCCGAGTGAGAATCTTTCGACCCAGCATAGGCTCTTGGTTATGGATTTGGGTATAAAGAAGACTAGAAAGATGAGGATTAAGGAGTGTAGACCGAGAATTAAGTGGGGCGGCCTGACGCCAGTAAATGCGTGGGAGATAGGGAAGAGGTTGGCGGGAATGGGGGTGTGGAAGTGTAGGGGGGATTGGTGGTGGAATGAAGAGGTGGAGAAGAAAGTGGGGACCAAGAAAGGGGCGTATGCTAAGTTGGTGGAAAGTAAGGACGAAGAGGAGAAGCGGGTAAACAGGAAAGAGTACAAGCTAGCGAGGAAGGAGGCGAAGTCAGCAGTCACGGCAGCTAAGACGGCCGCTTTTGAGAGCTTGTATGCAGGGTTACAGGGGAAAGGAGGGGAGAAAAAATTGTTTAGACTCGCTAAGGCTAGGGAGAGGAAGGGCCGTGACCTCGATCAGGTGAGGTGCATTAAGGGGGAGGACGGTAGAGTGTTGGTGGAGGACGGCCACATTAAGAAGAAATGGCAGTCGTATTTTCATAGGCTCTTGAATGACGAAGGGGATAGAGCTATTGTGTTAGGGGAACTGGAGCACTCAGAGGAGTATCGGGATTTTAGCTATTGTAGACGTTTTAAGGTAGAAGAGGTTAGACAGGCTGTCCGCAGGATGCGAAGGGGTAGGGCGACGGGGCCGGATGAGATACCGGTGGAGTTTTGGAAGTTCGTTGGAGAGGCTGGTGTAAGGTGGTTGACTGGATTGTTTAATGAAATCTTCAGGACGGCAAAAATGCCCAAGGCGTGGAGGTGGAGTACCATGATCCCTCTCTATAAGAATAAGGGGGACATTCAGAGTTGCAATAACAATAGGGGGATTAAGTTAATGAGTCACTCTATGAAGATCTGGGAGAGAGTGGTCGAGGTGAGGCTGAGACGGATAGTGTCTATTTCGGAAAACCAGTTCGGATTTATGCCCAGCCGCTCGACGACGGAGGTAATCCACCTGGTACGGAGGTTGGTGGAGCAGTATAGGGAGAGGAAGAAGGATCTTCACATGGTGTTTATCGACCTGGAGAAGGCTTACGACAAAGTCCCCAGGGAGGTGCTTTGGAGATGCTTGGAGGTGAGTGGAGTACCGCTGGCATATATCAGAGTAATTAAGGATATGTATGAAGGAGCGAAAACCCAGGTGAGGACGGCGGGAGGAGACTCAGAGCATTTCACTGTCCTGACAGGATTGCATCAGGGATCTACTCTTAGTCCCTTTTTGTTTGCGTTGGTGATGGATGTGTTGACGCGGCGTATTCAAGGGGAGGTGCCGTGGTGTATGCTTTTTGCAGACGATGTAGTTCTGATAGATGAGACTCGAGGGGATGTGAATGACAAATTAGAGGTGTGGAGGCAAACTCTTGAGTCTAAAGGGTTCAGGGTGAGCAGAAGCAAGACAGAGTATGTGGAATGCAAGTTTAATGACGTGAGGCGGGAGAATGAGGTAGTAGTGAAGCTGGAAGCACAGGAGGTATGTAAGAGGGATAAGTTCAAGTATCTTGGGTCCGTGATCCAGAGTAACGGTGAGATTGACGAGGATGTCTCGCACCGTATTGGGGCGGGATGGATGAAGTGGAAACTCGCGTCGGGGGTGCTGTGTGATAAGAAGGTGCCGCCCAAGCTTAAAGGCAAATTCTACAGGGTGGTAGTCCGTCCGGCCTTGTTGTATGGAGCGGAGTGTTGGCCAGTTAAGAACTCCCACATCCAAAAAATGAAGGTGGCAGAAATGCGGATGTTGCGCTGGATGTGTGGACTGACTAGAGGGGATAAAGTTCGGAATGAGACTATCCGGGAAAAGGTTGGTGTGACTTCAGTGGAGTGCAAGATGCGGAAAGCACGATTGAGATGGTTCGGACACGTGAAGAGGAGGGGCATGGATGCCCCGGTCCGTAGGTGTGAAAGGCTAGCGTTGGATGGTTTTAGGCGGGGTAAGGGTAGGCCGAAGAAGTACTGGGGTGAGGTGATTAGGCGGAACATGGAACAGTTACAGCTCACCGAGGACATGACCCTAGATAGGAAGGTCTGGAGGACGCGAATTACGGCAGAGGATTAGGGCCAGTTTGGGTCGCTAGTGTAGGAAATTACTTGGTGGGGGTTTTATTCTTGTTATGATTCCGTGTTCCGTGTTCCATGTTTTATTACGAATCTGTGTGCTTTCCTCTGCTTTCCTCTGTTTTATATTACTTATGGGTGCCGTATTTATGTTATGTAATCTGCTTCTGTGCTTTACTATGTGTTTGTGTGGTATCTCGTGCCTTGAGCCAGGGGTCTATCGGAAACAGCCTTTCTACTTCATCGGAGGTAGAGGTATGGACTGCGTACATCTTACCCCCCCAGACCCCACTAGGTGGGAATACACTGGGTTTGTTGTTGGTGGTGGTGGTGGTGGTTTGATAATTGGACTGGATAGGGATCTTTGTACTATGTTGAGAGTGAGAAGGCAGAAGAGGAAGAACTAGAGGTTATGGATTTTATGGTAAATGAAGCTGGAATAAACAAAAATTGAGAAATAAATTGTTAGAGGAGACGGTGGAGTACATTATGGAGCACATTAAGATACCATCTGCAGGACAAGTAGATGACATACCAATGGTGGACTGGAAATACACGTGGAAATTTTACGGTAAAGTCAGCTTGGGGGATTTTAAGGAGTAAGAAGCAAAGTAAGGAGGAGTACAAGCTAATATGGGCAAAAGGTCGCTCTTTTAAGGTTAATTTCTTTATGTGGAGAATTTGGAGGAGGAAAATTGTCACTAATGATATCCTTAAAAGGATGAGAATCAACATTATCTCTATATATTGGTGTTGTGATGTAAAGGAAGAGGAAATTATGGAGCACCTTTTTCTAACAACCTTCATAGTTAAAAGGCTATGGAGGTAGTTCGCTATTTTCGCAAGGATAGAATTGAGGATATGGAGTTGCATCAGATTATTCATACATGGTGAACAATGATATTGGCTCCAAAAATGGAGGCAGTGTGCAGAGCTATACCAGCAATAATTATGCGGTGTCTATGGAAAATGAGAAATGAGATCAAGCATGGAGGAAAAATGACTTTTATAGAGTCAGTATGGCAAGCTCAAGATTTGATTAGGATGTTAATCAAGATTTTATACCCACAACAATTTGGATCTTGAGAAATTATAGACCAAGGTTACACTATCAAAGTGTCACTTGGTATTTTTCAGAGAGGAACAAGGTAAAATGTAACATAGATGGGGCATGTCAAGGAAATCCAGGAATAAGAGCTATAGCTTTTTGTGTTAGAAATGAGAAAAGAGACCTGATATATGCTACAGCCACAGGTTTGGAGGAAACTACAAATACGAAAGCTAAAGCCTTAGCAATCAGGGAAGCATTAGCATTCTGGCAAGATCATTGCTGAAACAGACTCTCTCACTCTTAGGAAAATGATTGATAGACTGTGGAAAATACCAGGGGAACTAATAGATCTAATTGAAGATATCTAGTGCAAGTTATATGTAGTGTAAGTAAAAGTCACCCACATATTCAAAAAAAGGTAATACAGTAGCAGATTCTTTAGATAATGAGGTGATAAATCTACAGCAAATCAAGGAATTCTATAATTTTAAGGATCTACCAGCTGCCATTAGAAGATGCATCAACATGAATAAATCACAAATTTCAAATCTTAGAATTAGGACATGCAAAATCAACAAGCAACAATAAAGAGAAGCAATAGCAAACATAAGAAGCAGAAGCACTCACATAATTTAAAGAAGAGCACAAGGGGTCCCAATAATTACATTTCCATAGGGGTGCGACATAATAAACAACACAAATGCAAATTTGTTTGTCAAGCAGAAGACAAAGAAGCTGTGTTAAACCTAGCTAGGTGCTCTAGCAATCAAAAAGCTTCACCAAAAAAGGGGTAAAGGGAGCCTTCTGCCACAGTACACTGGAATTGCCTTGGTCCTTAATCAACACCTGCAAGGAAATGCAAAAAATCAGTAAAGGTGAGGGAGGAGATATTGGTATTCAAAGATGGTGTAAGGGGAAGAGTATCTTACAAAGTAGGTCAAGTCCATGCACCGACATATTGAAACTTCAGTCCTGTGAGGATAAACCCCGACCACCTATGAGCCTTTTTTGGTCAGATCGATGTAGAGAGGAAGAGACGGAAAGAATGGAAGATAGCTTACTAAAGGCAAAAATGATAAAAAGAGTCGTAGAAGGTCCTAACATACAAGGATCAAGCTTACGGATAACCCAGAGAAGGAAGGAAAAGAAACAACAAAACAAGCGAGGAACATTTTTCTGGAGAGGCGACAGTGCGAAAGAAAGAGTAAAATGTACTCTTCTTGTCCTAACATCTGTTTTTTTTTTTTTTAGTATACGGAGAGGGTTTTGATATGCCTGCTTGCTTTGTGATTTTATTATATAATCATAATTAGTTATTATAAATTATTTATATATTAAAAAATAATAATATTTAATTAAAATTAAAATAAATATTTATGACATATCTGCTTTAACTGCTTCAATTATGGTTTTATTGTATCACCCTTAATTAATTAGTTAATTAATTATTATAAGTTATTTATGTATTAAAAAATTCATAATATCCAATTCATGATTTTATTATATCACCCATAATTAATTATTATAAGTTATTTGTGTGTATAAAATAAATATTTATGACATATTTGTTTCAGCTGTTTCAATCGTGATTTTACTATATCACTCCTAATTAATTATTATGAGCTATTTATGTATTAAAAATTAATAATATTTAATTTTAAAAAAAAAGTAAAATAGATATTTATGAGATATCTGCTTCAGGTCTTCCACCATAATTTTACTAAATATCACCGCTAATTAAAAATTAATAATATTTAATAAAAAAGATAAAATAGATATAAAAATAATAAATTAACTCTTGGTGTTTTAAATTAACTTGACTTATTATATGAGGTCCATTTAAACTTTTTTCACAAGTATATTTTATAGTAATTTTGTTATGTCACTTCTAATTAGTTGTTGTAAGTCATTTAAGACATTTATGCTTCGTTGTTTCAATCATGATTTTACTATATCATCCCTAATTAATTATTATGATTATCTAAATATTGTGGTACTTAAATTAGAATAGAAAAAATTTTTATAAATCAAAACAATTTTTAAATTATTAAAAAAATATAATTGGCCATTAAGGATACAAAACTCTGGACAAAGAGAGTAACATATATTATTCAAAAGTTACATAAAAAGTATTATAAATTACAATAGTTAACAACTTAAAATATCTAAAAATAATTTAATCTGTTATATATTTCAGAAAAATAGGTAAAAAATACTATAAATTACAATAACTTAAAAAATTTAAAAGATATAAAATATTTCGTTGACTCAAAATTATATTAGTGTCACTTAAATTGGAATAGAAGAAAAGTATTATAAATCACAATAATTAAAACTTAAATTATTTTAAAAATATAATTGACTATCAATGTCACAAAAGCTTGGACAAGAAAAGTAACGTATATTATTTGAAAATTACATTAAAAATATTATAAATTAAAGTAGTTAACAACTTAAATTATCTAAATACATATTAAAAGTATGATTGATTATCTAAATTCTATTTGTGTTACATAAATTATGACAAAAAATAACATATATTGAACACGTGCTAGGTCCCGGATGAATCTTAGAATGTATATGCAATCCTTTTTTTAAAAAAACTTTTATTTAAATATATCAAAATTGAAAAGGTAATTTCTAATAGAACACACCAAACTGTGTATAAGAAATAATGATAGCATAAATAATACAAATATTACTAATATAAGCATTATTAACGCAAACATTACTAATACGTTCTATTCAAAATTATTTTTATACACTCTAATATACGACTCCTACGATTCAATGGAATGAACAATATACAAAAGCAAAGTTCGATAAAACATCTATAGAAGTATGTTTTATCGTGTTCTCAAAGTCAAATAAATTAAATCAATATGACAGATGGTAACTTATACTTTTCTTTTTATATAATTTTTAAAACACTTTAAATTTAAATTTAAAATATTAATTTAATTTAACTTCAAAGAACAAGTTGACAAATAAAAGAGAAAGAGAAATGAAAACAAAAGATGTTTATGTGTCTGCTTAGTAGGGGAATACAATGTAATTTTGAGTTATTAATTGCAACCCACATACTATGTAATATGCAAGGACTAGATAACGCTTTAGCTTTTTCAACAATTATTCTCTATTTTATACAATAGATGTCAAGTCTTATGTATTAATTTTAATCTCATATTTTATACTTAATGTAACAAATATCAATCATATACTTAAAGATCTAAACTTTAAAATGCATCAAATTTTGTTATTTATATGAGTAAGTTATACATAATTATCTTGTGAAATAATTTGGGTCCTTAAAAAATACTATCAAGCAGTCAATATGTTTTGTGTATTCATATTTTATAATTCATAATTCAAACTAACATCAATCTAACTTATCGTACATGATCAAAATATCTTAATATTGGGCATGTGCTGACACGGGTCATGCTCCTCTAGTTGTACTACTATAAGAAACTTTTCATCTTCCTAGTTTTGGATCGAATTTTTCTATAGACCTTTGGTCAACAATGTACATTTGGACTTTAATTTTTGATTGATTATCAATAAAATGGCCTTGAACCGGAACAAAATATTCAATTAAAAAAGTATTTTAATTGTTAGTAGGTAGGAATTTTTTTGTTTTGATAGTCGTGTTTGTACCTATATTATTAGTATTCTTTCAGAGTGTGTTATTAGTTATCGTATTACTTGGTGAGTCTTGTTTATGTTAGTATTGATATTGTCCTTTTACTATTCTTTTCTAGACTGTTGTATCTTGAGTCGAGAATCTATGGAAACAGTATCCGTCCCTATCTAACATCAGAGATAGTGATACGAACTGGACATGCTTACCCTCTCCAGACTCTATTTAGTGGGTATTTACTGAATATATTGTTATAAGAAAATATTTTTAAACACTTATTTTTAAACCAAAATAAATAAGTCAGTAAGTTAAGATTTCTATTCACTTATCAAACATGCTACAAATAGTTCATTTCTTGCTTTTTTTTCTAGTCTGTCAATTATTGTGTTTGTCAAGTTTGAGCGTTATGTGTTGTATAAGTATGTTCGATATTTAATAAATGAAAGAAATGTTCATTTCCTGCTTTTTTCTATTTTACTAATTTAGGTGTACACGCTTTGTGCGTGTACCTCACTTTAATGAGTTCAAACATTACACTAAATAGGATATTTATTTAAATAATAAAGATGAATATAATAATTAAATTTAGGAAAAATTAACTAAATA
This sequence comes from Capsicum annuum, assembly GCF_002878395.1. Lineage (NCBI taxonomy): Eukaryota > Viridiplantae > Streptophyta > Magnoliopsida > Solanales > Solanaceae > Capsicum > Capsicum annuum. Next base: position 42,097,739 of record NC_061113.1, on the reverse strand, counting down.
AACTTATGAGATTATTTATTGCAAGTTATAGCAACTCTTTTTAGTTTTCAGGTTATAGAAACTTTCATTTAAAAAATAAAATAAAATATATTTTTATATTTTTTTCGTATTTTAAAAAAACATATCAAATCATTACAGAAAAGGAAAATATAGATCTAATATAACGAAATACAATATTCCTTCCTTTAATACAGTTAAACTTAAATAACAATATCCCTTCCTTAAATATAGTTAACAGTTACTAATAGATATCAATCACACCACTATTCTCTCTTTAACCATTTTTTCTCCATTTTTAAACAATTCGATTTCTTTTCTACCTTTATATACATTCATTTTTTTTCCTATCAAAAATTATTATTTCAATAAAAAGCTTCCACAAGTTGTTGTTGTTTCATACAACGTTTGAGTATTTTTATTGAAAAAAAACGTTCAATAGTCTGTAAAAGATTAAAAAATGAGACACACAAATATTAATTTTGTTAATTTGCATTCAATCATGATATATCATGGAGGGAGATGGGATGCCTTAGGTATATCTTGGTTCTTAACTTGATATTTTGCATTTATTTTTTCTTCTTTTTGAAATATATATTGTCTAATTATTGATTAAGAAAAAGACATTCAGAGAAAAAGTTAATAGTATTTTTTATATTTATTTTTTATTATGTGATGTTGACATGATTGTTCACGAGCATGTAGTGGAAAGTCACAAAAAAATATTGTTTAATCAATTTATAGGTGTATGATCATTGGTTGTCAAATGTTTTCATTCGGTCATGTTACATTCAGTAACCTATTATGATATTATATTTATTGTTTCAGTAAAATATTTTATTTTTTAAATTTTATTGATGTTTATGTTTTGACAGTATTAAAATATGTTAAAATTATCAAATTTCATATGTTTATCATTTTTTTATGTGTATGTTTTGTGAGTTTAAAACTATGTTGTAATTTTTTAATTACATATCATTACCTATTATTGAGTATTAGTTACTTAACAATTCTGTATTATGTTTGCAGGTAGGCCTAAAATATTTTCTATAGATGAAATTATGTATGATGCAAATATCAAGTATAAAAAATTGCTAAATGCAATAGCAAAATAACTCAAGATAGACATCAACTCAATTCAAATTTGAGATTAAGCTCTTGATTGGTAGATTCCCACCAATGACCATACACAATGATACAAGAGTCATGATGTATTTAGATCGAAAAAAAACTATTATCAATAATCATACACAATGATAAAGTCATGTTAAACTTTTGTTATATTTCTGCATGATGTTTTCAGCTATTAAAATATATTTTTTATTAATTTTATGAAAACAATATCATATTTAGATTCAATAACATAATTTTTTGTTTCTGAAATTGTAAATTCAATATGTTATATATGTATACTGACAAATATAAGTAGATAACTCATAATAAAATATTAAAATGCATAATTTCAGACATCTGATATCATTTTAAGATTTAAATAAAAAATTGATATCAATTTTAATATCAAAAAAATACTTGATATATACAAAATATAGTGGAATATGATTTATATCGCAAATTATAAGTTGACGAATGCAACAATTAAAGTTATTTTATATCAAATTTAATACAAAAGATCATTCTCATTCAGTAAGAAAAAACAATTACTATTGTATGCAATTTGCATGATAAACCATATATTATGTGTTAATGAAACTTGAATCAAAAAATTAATCTGCAAATTTATTAATGTGGCAAAATGAATATACAAGAGTAACAAAACCTAGACTATAATTAACAGCTTAAAAAGATGATATGAATATAAAATATTCATTATATAAAATATTCAGTGATAAAATATTCTGTTTGGAGTAGAATCAAATTTTTATTTTTCAGACATGACTCAAGAAAAAAAAAAAGAAGAAAATAACACTAAATTGAAGAAACTTTAAGTCCGAATGAAGAAATGAATGTTGGGAAGTCCAACTTCATACACATAAATATGAAAAGAATAGAAAAAAAGATGAAGACAAATAATTTATGAGAAAGAAGATAAACTAATGGTTGAAAAAACTTTTAACAGTAATGTTGATTTGGAAATTCTGTAAACATTGGACTACTAAGTTAATTAATAAAGTTTTAAAAAGTCAAATATCACGTATAAATGTAAAAAATATTTTTACCATATTTGATTCCTTAATTTGAGAACAAATTACGAAACTTAATTAACAAAATAAAAAAAGATATAATTATTGATACCAACAATAACACTTGCCATAATTATCAAAAGATTTAATGAAGAGAGATAACTATTAAAGGCTATAAATAAGGATATATTTGAATATCAAATATGAAAAAATTGTTTTTTAATATTTCAAAAAATGGTTGAAAAAACTTTCATCAGTAAAGTTGATTTGGAAATTCTGTAAACATTAGACTACTAAGTTAATTAATAAAGTTTTAAAAAGTCAAATATCATGTATAAATGTAAAAAAAAAAAGGTATCTTTACCATATTTGATTCCTTAATTTGAGAACAAATTATGAAACTTAATTAATAAAAAAAAATATAATTATTGATACCAACAATAACCCTTGCCATAATTACCAACAATAACACTTGTCATAATTATCAAAAGATTTAATGAAGAGTGATAACTAATAAAGGCTATAAATAAGGATATATTTGAATATTAAATATGAAAAAAAAGACGTTTTTTTAATATTTTTAAAAAATAAGTTTCTTAAAACTTGTTATAACTTGCAATTATTTCTCTAATCTAATAATTATTGAAAAGTGTTGCTATAACTTGCAATTAATAATCTGTTAAGTTTATATCGGATAATTTTTACTTAAATTTAATAACTTTTGAGTTTGTAAAGATGGAGAATTTATTTATTAAATCTAATCTTTACCAAATATATTTTAAAAAGTTGATCGATATTCATCTACTATCTGTAAATTACAACAAAATAATACAATGATAGAGACATCAAAATAATACAATTAAATCTAATCTTTACACACAAAAATTTTCTCAAAGTCGTCCAACACTCATCTACTACCTGTAAATAATAGAAAAAAATTTCAAAGCCGACCCACATTCATCTAGCATTTGTAAATTAAAATAAAATAATAAGATAATAAAGATATCAAAACAATACAATTAAATCTAACCTTTACACAAGATATTCTTCAAAGCCAACTGAAATTCATCTACGACCTGTAAACTAAAAAAAAATATAATAGTGAACACAGAACTTCAATTTTGATCCAACTAATTCTTGTCTGAGCGAAAATTTTGATCCTAAAGAATGATTTTGAATGAAAATAAAGAATATATACATACATAAATACATACATACATACATACATACACACACACATACGTTGAATTCTATTATGCTGGTGTAGAAGTTGAGGGTTAGAAAATCAAGCATCCACCAATCTCGACATACAATCGAATCAAGTTAGATGAACATCAATTATATTCTCCCAATAGGCAAACTGGTTTGTTCTCTATTTTAACGTAAATCTCAATATTTATAGAATTATTTCCTTAATAGAGTTCTATTTTAGGAGTATTTTTCTAATTGAACAGTAGAAAGAAAAATATTAATGAATTCTCCTACCATATATTTTAGGAGTCCCATATATTTTAGGAAGTCTAGTAGAAAGGAAAATATTAATTAATTCTCCTACCATATATTTTAGGAGTCCTATATATTTTAGAAAGTCTAGTTAATATAATAAAAAATAATTAAATAATAAATTAAAAAATAATGAAAAGACTGTTTTGTTTAAAGAAGAGTCTTTTAATGAAAGACAAAAAGTTCAAATCACTTTTCTAAGGGTCTTCACACTTTTAATAAATTATAGATATAGATATAGACTTATAATTTAGAAAAATATATTTATCATTGTTATATACATACTCATGCAGTTCAGATTTATCTGTCACAATTTTTCTAAATTGATTTTCATTTTGCTTGTCATATTTTACAAATCAAAATTGTTTCCATGTTTTACCCTCAACATTAATTATTCTTCAAATTATTTTTCAATATCCATTACTCTCTCCGTTTGTATTTACTTGACACTATTTTTCTGATTGAATTTTTATTTTTACTTGTCACTTTTGACATATCAAGAAAAAATAAAATATTTTATTCTTTATTTTATCCTTAGCATTAGTTGTTTGTTCCCTAAAATATTTTCAAGGCATGTTACTCTCAACATCAATTAATTTGGGTAGTATGATAAAATAGTCATATCAATAATTATTCTTAATAGGTGTGTCATGTAAAAAATGACAAGTAAAAATGAACTAAGAAAGTACTAAATATCAATCAGTATGGGTATCAATTAATATGGATAGTATGATAAAATAGTCATATCAATAATTATTTTTAGGCCAAACCCATCGGCAGACCCCTAAACTTGGCACGGTCTTTCACTTTGACACCTCAACTGGACGTTGTTCATTTTAGGCACCTCAAGTAGTCATAAACTGTGTTATTTTGGCACCTTTTGCTGATTCAGCAAAGAGAGTGTATTACCTTCGCTTCTGGGTGCGTTTTAGGGGTATTTTCATAAATTTTTAGGGGTATTTTCATAATTGTTTATCTTTAATTTTTTTAAAATTATTGAAATTGTTTCCAAATCAGCAACAATATATATACATAGCAATTAATGACATAATTATCCAACTCATTAATATATATATACACAATTAAATTAAAAGAATCAATTAATTGATGACATGTGGCATTTTCCAAAATAATTATAAAATTATTTAATTTTATTTGGCCCCCCACCCCCACTCCACCCCCCAAACCCCAAAGCATCTTCTCCACCACCACCCATCTCCCCGACAATCCCCACCCCAAGTCCTCTTCTCTATTTGGCAGCCCCCACCCCACTCCACTCTTCTTCTTTATTCTCTCTCCTTCACTCTCTCTTTTACAGTTTCATAAACAAAAAGACAAGCAAAAAAAAAGAAAAAAATAAAACGAATTCAAAAATGTCACTATGTGTTTGTTTCTTTCTTCAAGAAGATAAGTAAATCATTTATATTTTTCAAATCATTCAAAGAATTCAAGCTTCTAGAAACTTCTATAAAGGATGAGCAAAATGATGGATTGAAAAATTCAACCTCCATTAATGGTGGATTCAACCTCCATTAATGGAGATTAAGTTTGTGTGGAGTTTAGTGATTGTGATGCTATGGTGGTAATGGAAATTTGATAGTGGGTTGGAAGAAAAATGTATGAGTAGAAAAAGGAAAAAAAAACATTGGAGATGGGGTGGGTTGAGGAAGATGATATAGGGTGGGGTGGGGTGGTTAGGAAGATAATATAAGGTAGGGGTGGGGTTATTAATATTTTTTATTTAAATTAATTATATAATTTTTTTTTTTTATAAAAATGACAAATGTACTTTTATAATTGGTCCCTTTCCCTGTGTTTTAGTCTTTTTTTTTAAAAAAAATAAATTAGGTGCATATAGTGATGTGGCAATTTAAATGAGTTGGCACAAATTAATTGGCCATTTTATCCATGCTGGCGACGAGTGAGACACACACACCCGTGCTGATGTCGAAAGGTGTCAAAATGACACAGTTTATGGCTATTTGAGGTGTTTAAAGTGAACAACGTCCAGTTGATGTGCCTAAATGAAAGTTCGTGCCAAGTTTAGGGGGCCACCGATGGGTTTAACCTTATTTTTAATGGGCATGCCATGTAAAAATGGCAAGTACAAACGAACCAAGTAAGTACTAAATATCAATCAATATGGGTAATATTGTAAAGTCATTATATCAATTATTATTTTTTTAATAGATATATTAAGTTAAAATATGACAAGTAAATTCGAAAGAAAAGCAGGTTTTTTATATTTTTATTGCCAACTTTTAGGTCGCATTTATCTTTATTTCTTTATATCTCCAAGTCAACCTACTGCAAGAAAAATAAGATAGGATTAGAGCTACTATGAGAAAAAGAGGATAAAAAATAAATTAAAACTATTAAATAATAAATAAAAATGAAACAAGAAAAAGAACTCCTATAAGGTAACTTCACCAAATTAATCATTATACAAAATAAAACTTCTCATCATTTTTTAATAATGAATTAATGACATCACGTACTAATGAAATTAACAACAAAAATGTAAACAGCCATTAGTCGTTTAATAGCGTGTATTAAAAACATAATGTATTGTTTGATATATATTTTTATGTTATGTATAGCATTAGTTATACACTCATATGAAAAAATGTATTACTAATCGTACTATGTTAAAAGTATGAAGGGCCTTATAAATGTTGCTTGAAAATTTATCCTTCATTGAAAAATCACGCAATAAATAAAAATGTCTTTTCATTACTTTCTTCATATTATTATTTAATTATTTTATAATATTAGTTAGTCTCCTAAAATATATGAAAAGAAGAATCAACTAATAATTATATAGAAAAAGACTCCTAAAATAAAAGAATTCAAAATACTCCTATAATAATGTTTTCTACTATGTGCTCAATTAGAAAAGGAGTACAAATCTTTTTCTTTACTAAATCTTTTTCTTTACTACTATTCTAGTCGCACGTGCCTTGCACGTGTAACTTTTGATTTGTTAAAATTAGATGATTTCATGTATTAATAAAGTGCAAAAATAAAGAAGACATAACAAGCAGTTTTGTAAAATAAATAAATCAAGTCCTAATTTTATACAAAGCAAAAATAATATACATCTCAAATAGTAGTAACACGTACTATACTAATATTTGGGCAACTTTGGAAAAACCAAATTTGCAGATGTAGATGTAGATTTATAGATTTTTTAAATCATCTTAAAATTAAATTAGTTAATTTAGAATTCTTAAAGTAATGGAAAAATATTAGTTGTCATTAATTCTGATAACTTCTAAGAGGTTTTACCATAACTATATTTAATTAATTTTCAACTCTTCAATATTAGAAAAAAGAAGTAAAAAGATGATTTTGTCTAAAAAGACACTTTTAATGAAGGACAAAAAGTTCAAACGGTATTTCTAAGGCCCTTCATACTTTTAATATATTATAAATATAGATTATAGATAATTTCTTAGAAAAGAAAAAAATCCTAGAAATGGAGTACATATTTTGTCCTTAATAATTTGTGGTAATTATGCTTCTTGTTGTTTCCTTATTAAATTATCGTTTAATCATGTTCTTTGTTTTTACTTTTTTTACATGTTTCAAATTTTGTGTCGATAAAATTTAATTTATTTAAAATGACTTTTTTAAGCACATATGGATCTCATTGATTGATCTTTTGTTGGGGCAATTTATTTTCTTTTGACCACTGTCACTATTGCTTCAGCTAAAGATAAGCTTCTAACGAATAAATGAATTTTATTTTTTTGGTAACTAACTTTTTTTTATTAATCACCAAATAGGAATTACAAAACTGTAAATGATTTAAACTCAACCAGCTACTACTCAGTTTGCCAAGTCACCCATCTTCTAACAGCTTACTACGCATTTATCAATTGCAGCTTTCAATCTAGGTGGTGCGCGTATACAATATAAATACACTATTTCTCTAGTTACTTGCTCAATCTGTCTTCTCTTTTCCTCAAATACCCTTTGATTGCACTCCAGCCATATGTAGTATATGAATTTCGTGTATGCCATTTTGAAAAGCAGAGCTCTGCTTGTTTTCCATTTTGTTTGCTGCGTGATCCATTCTAGCTGGCTTCTCCAGGATGTACATTGTGGGTCTGTTACCTGAAGCCACCTTAGGATGTTGAACCAGGTTGTTTTGACACGATCACAAGTGGTGAATAAATGTTGGTTGGTTTCATTTTCTTGTTGAAAAAAGACACTTTGAATCTACCTCAATGCCCCATTTAGTTAATCGATTTTTGGTCAGCAGCCTTCCCTGTTGATGTAGCCATAAAGTAAAGATGGTTTTTGGCCTAGTATAGTTGCAAACCATTATCCCCTTCCAGCTTTTGCTTCCTTCATTTTCTAATAGCTGATGATATATTTATCTTGTGATCTTGCCCTTAGGATCTAAGCCCCTTTGTATTGCCAAGAGGGTCCCTCTAGTTTCCAAGATCTTCCTAATAAGCCATACTGCTTGCTTCGGAATAGCAACCTGTTGAAAATCAACTCCTTTGATATAGTATGCATGAACCCACTTGATCCATATAGTATCTTTCTTAGCATCTAGATCCCAACATAACTTAGTTATTGCAGCTTTATTCCATTTTGCAATGCTAAGGATGTTTAGACCTTCAATATTCTTTGGTGCACACACTTTATCCCATGCAACTAACGCTTTGTTTGTAATGGACATTGCCTCCAGAATATAAATAACTTTTGCAGTAACTTTCAATGACCTTTAGCACCTTGGCTGGAATAGAGAACAGTTGCGCCCAATATATTTTAATGCCAGTCAACACAAGTTTTATTAATTGAAGCCTTCCTGTATATGATAGGTTTTTTGTTGCCCAGGAAGAGATTCTTGCTGTAATTTTATCAATTAATGGTCTCCACTGTACTATGGACATCTTTTTTAGGATAATAGGATTCCAAGATATTTAAAAGGTAACTCACATCTGGAATAGCCTAAGAGTTGCAGTATCTGGTCTTGTTGTAGTTGGTTAAACCCACCAAAATATACCGAGCTCTTCCTAAGATTTGCTTGTAATCATAAGGCTTGAGTGAACTTCTTGAAGGCTCCAGAATTGCTAAAACTGATTCATCTTCACCCTTAGCAAACATGAAAAAGTCATTTGCAAAACATAAATAGGTGATGCTCAGCTTGGCATATCTGGGATGATACTGATAGTTGTCATTCATCTTCAATTGTGAAAGTGTTCTGCTCAGGTATTCCATTGATATGGCAAATAAAAAGGGTGACATGGGGTCACCTTGCCTCAGTCCTTTAGCTGCTGGGAAAGGATCACTTGGCTCTCCATTAATCATAATGTTATATGAGACTATCTTTACACAAGTCATGATCCATTTAATAAATTTTTTTGGGAATCCCATGGTAGCTAAACTCTGGTATAAGTACAGTCATTCAATAGAGTCATATGTCTTTTAGAGGTCTATTTTAATCATATGACTCTGGGAGATATATGCTTCCTATTATATCCCTTAATGAGTTCATGTGCCATGATGATACTATCCCTTATCTTTCTTGCCGCTATAAATTCAGATTGAGCTTCATTGATGAGAGTTGGCATAATGGTTTGGAGACTACTTGTAAGAATCTTAGCAATCATTTTGTATATAACAGAGCAATAAGCAATGGGTCTAAAGTGGGTCTAAAGTCCTTGACTGTGATAGGAGCTTGAATTTTAGGTACCAAAGTAACTATAGCACAATGAAGAGGTTTATAGAGTTTACCAGTATCAAAAAAATCTTGCGCAGTGGAAATGACATCATGTCTGATTATTTGCCAAGATTTCTTAAAAAGCATTGCATTGTATCTATCTAATCCGGATGCTTTATCATCTCCTATAGCTTTTAAACTCTTGAGAATTTCAGCTTCAGTCACAGGTTCACACAATAAGAGTTTCTGATTCTGTTGTAGCCTGGGACCATTCTGCATAATTGCAACATCTACAGCAGGTAGGGACTTTGCTGTTGATCCCATAAACCCTTTGAAGAAAGAGATGATCTCCTCTTTTTTATCCTTAAGTTCTGTTAATGTTTTACCATCTAGGCTAGTAAGTTCACTGATGATCTTTCTCTACATCCTTTCCTTGACAATTGCTGAAAAATACTTCGTATTAGAATCTCCCAGCTTGATCCATTGTGCCCTAGATTTCTACTTCATGATGCTTTCCTCTATTGTAGACCACCTTTCAAGAGTCGGCAATGCTATTTTCTCCTGAGCTTGTAATGTATATGGACGCGCATCATGTTCTCTTGGATGATTTGCAGATCAGTTCTTGCTTGTTCTATCTTCTGGGTTGTGGCTCTAAACTCCTGGTTTGAGAGCTTTCAAGTCAGTTGAAGGGCTTTGAGTTTCATCCATAAATTCTTACTAGGATCTTTGTGCTTTACACCCTACCATCTCCCTTCCACAATTTGAAGAAACTTTGCAGGAATTTTTTTTCACTTTTTCAAGAGTTGAATTCCAAATTAAAAACACGTTTGCCGATGAATTCAAAAAAAAAAAAACTTGCTATAGATTAATAGAAACCTATGGAGAAAAAGGGGTTAACTTTGAGTTCTTTTCTCTAAGATACTTAAATTTACTTTTTATTTATTTATTTATTTATTTGAAATAGTATATTTGTTGTTTTGTGATGAACATGAATTTGTTTATTGTCTATATGCTTTTGGTTAACTTGCACCTTAATTGCTTAAAGTATTTAGTCCCATATATATCGAATATATGTTACAACCATGTAACAGATGCATCACTTTTTATAATTTAACTATTAATCAAAGATATCTATACACATTTCTTACTAATAATTACGTGCAACGTATACATTTTGAAACATTAATTTTGTATCAAGTATTTTGGGACATTAATTTTGTACATGGAGGATGCAACACATTAATTATGTCTCAAGTATTTTGGGATAAACGTGTGACGCATGTTCATGTTCATCATCATACTATATTAAAAGTGTGAAGAGGTTAGAAATGTTGTTTGATTACATTGAAAGTTTGAATTTTCTCATCCACGTGAATGTTTTATAAACCTGAATATACGAAAAGTAAACTCCTAATGTAGGAAGGGTCCTAAATATATGGAAATTAGTTCATCTTATGTAAGGAGGTTTTAATTTTTTTTACACGTAAATAATTTTGGAATCTGTTTATTGGATATCTTGGTAAAATAAGAAAACTAACATAGCTGAAATAGAGTATTAAACATAATCTGCTTCTGAATTTTGGTCATCAATCAAAATATTCTTGTTCTACGTGTGTTCTTCCTGAAACTGTTGACTAGCTTCAATATACACCCTCTCTCTTTCATGGACATGGTCGGATTTTATATTCTTCTCATGATATCCATTATTCTTTTATTTTATAGCATAGTAGATATTAGTATAGATGTATGTAATTTCATACGTTTAAAATTTTTGATATTCTGACTTTTAAAAGATTTGCAGTTTGGTAATATGTTGATCTTTCTTTGCAGGTTGATTTGGAAAGAATTGGCAAAGAAACGTACACATAATTATGTTGGTGTAAATTTACCGCTATATGTATCAAGGCTGCACTTCAGTGCATCAGAGAGAAGATGGATTTGATTGATTTAAAAAATGAATCTATCTATTTAGAGATATTAAACTCCATGATTGTATTTGACTTAGTTGCTACTCAAGTTTGATTTACATGCCATCAAATTTTCAAGCATGCTTGTGAAATCACCTCTTTATAAGGACATAAGTCTAAGATCTAGATCAAAATTTACGCAAGAATTCAGTGGGGCTGACATTACAGATTATAGAGATTTGCCAACATGCATGCAAGTATGCTATTATAGAGAACATTACAAAGTAAGCTTTCCATCTTTATTTCTTATTAGTTGATAATTTTTTAGGCAATTGATAAGATTCAATAATTTATGTTTGCTTGAGAGTTTTTGCCAAGCTTTTTCAATATGTTTCATTTACTTTTTATCTTTTATTTCTTATATTAATAAAAATCTAAATCCAAATTACTATGACATCCCATGTTTCAAATGTTGTTTATTTTCATATTTATCGTGTTCAATATCATTTATGTACTAATGTTGAGTTTTCATTTAACAGTACTTTCATAAAGGTAGTAGTATAAGAATAAATTTTTAAAAAAATTTCTATTGGATTCATTATAACATTTAGAGATTAATATATTAGTTGGGTTATTAATGTATTAACTAAATTATGTTATCCATTTCAATTATTTCCTTACATTATTAATTAATTTTATATCTATTGGGTTCATTATAATAATTGGAGATCAACAAATTGGAAAAAGAGAGAAAAAGACCTCCTTCTCTCTCTACCCTCCTCTTCCACCATTGGCACCAACCCAGCCATGGATGTCACTTTAACCCCACCTCTACTGCCAAAACCTCCATTAGTCAATTCTCCTAAAGAGATTCTCATGGCAGAACCACTACCTTCTTATAAAGATATTTTAGAGGGGAAATTAGCCACCAAAATCCTCTTTGGGAACTTTGGACTCCAGCAGAAATGAGGGTTTACAATCGGATGAAAGGAAAAACCTCTTATCAAAGGAAGACGAAATTAGACTATACGCACCTTGAATCCACTCTGTCATCATCAAGCCCATCAACGGGAATTTCAACCATTAATACCTGAAGAAAAAGTTGGATGACCTTTGGAAATTAACAGAGCCCCTATGCTTCATAGATCTAGGGTTGGGTTTCTTCACAATGAAGCTTTCAAAACCGGAAAGCCAAGCCTCCATCCTACATGGGGACCTTGGTTCATTGCCGGCAGCATCATCTCTGTAAGGAAATGGGAACCTAATTTTGTTCCTAACCACGAGAAAGTGGATTCAATGGCCATATAGATCAGGCTTCCACACCTGCCCATAGAGCTATACGATGCCTCAATCCTTCATGGAATCAGCACAAAAATAGGGACACTGCTAAAAATAGACGCATGCATATCTGCAGCACTATGGGGAAGATAGGCTAGAATTTGTGTTCAAATTCTCCTAAATACCCCGGTGGTAGCCTCAATCTCCATCAATCACCATAATCAGCCTCTCCTCTATGAAGGGGAGGGCCTCCTGTGTAAGAACTGTGGCCGTCTTAGCCACACATCAAATATCTGTTCATATCCGCTTAAGTCAAACATGGATGATGGCGCATGTGATGCAACAACATCAATGACCATCTCCCCCACACCGGAAGACAAACCTCCGATCGAGGAACGAACAGTATGGCAAACAGTGACATTTGCCAAGAAGAAAAAATTGGGGCCCAAAAAATAAAAAGAACACCCAAAGGATGATCTCATCGTTAAGGTCAAAACCTATGATGCAGCCTCAGGTAAGCTCCTAAACCTTGATCTACCGGTGACGGCACCGGGAGAGATCATTAAGCCTCTCCCAAAGGCAACCCCCAAAGTGGATCAGGCCCAAGGAGAATCCTCAAGGCCTACCAGTGTGGGAAAAAGGCCTAATAGGAATCAGGCCCACTTATTAGATGCCGTTAAGGGCTGAAAAACTCCTCAATGGGAAATAACCCAGCTCCTCTATTAATTATAGTCCTACCCTTAAGGCCCAATGGGGCCCTGAGAAACCCAAAACCCCTTCTGTTAAATTAAATCCCCCCTACGCTTTTAGGAATAAAAAGAAATAAAGCTCCTATTAGTGGGGCCCCTCCCATCCACCTAGACTTAGGTAATGATGATCCTAGAGCCCTGACGGTGGGAAAACTTTTCACTCTCCACAACGAATGATGGAGGTTATCCAAAGATTGGATAGAGCATTAAATATTGGTGGTATTCCCCATGAAAAAACCTCTCAGCTTCGCTCCCCCACTTTCTCTCATTCTATATATACTAAGGAAAGCATGGCTGACTTACAAAAAGAAAATAGCTATGGAAACCTCAAACCCCAATCAAGTTACCATCACAACAACTTCCCTATCCCCAAATCACCAGCCAACGACATGGCTGGAAGTTTGTCTATCCAATCAAACTGTACCCCTACACCTGTAATGGGAGGGGAGACAGTTCACCATCCTTATTCAGGACCCCCAGTACCTTGTACAACTGACAATGGTGAACCTAAATCAGGGGCTCTAAACTTATAGGTCCAACATCTGGATGGCCACCCTATTTCAAGTAATCAAATCCCCCTTTCAGGAGGAATTGACCACCAAATACTTAGCAGCATCATGAACAACCTGAGCCTCAACCTCTCCTTCTCCTCTCCCTAGGACCCTGCAATAATTCTCCTTGGACCATCCTTTGTACCTCTCTTCGGGGAGCTCCAAATCTCTCCAACCCAATCTACAACTCTCTCTTCAACCATATCATCCCCCCACCTTACTATGGAGAGGGTGGAGAGATTGAATGTCTTGGAGGCATTGAGAGCCAGCAACAGGGATACGGAGAAATTTCTATCCAATCTTAGAGTCCCAAGATTAGAGATTCTTAACATGGTAGAGCCTCTAAATATAGAGTTCACAGAGACAGTTCAGGAGATTGTGATATCCTGATTCCACTGGGGTTGGCAAGACTAGGTCTAAGAATAAGTACAACAAAACCTATGAGAGGAAAGATAAGGGAAGTCCCGGTCATTACTACTCACCTCCAGCCCCAAGGGGAAAGATAAGGTGACAGTTCCAAAGCCACCCCATCTTCTCCACTCGAAAATGAAGAACTGCATAGTGTGGAATGCTAGGGGGCCAAGAATGTTAAATTCAGAAAGCACTGCAAAGCCATGGTCAATATTCATCAACCCTGTATCTTAGCTTTGCTAGAAACTAAGATGACTGATCATTAGGACCTCTGTGAAGAGCTAGGCTATCACTACCACATTGAGTCTGAGGCTAATGGCAACTCTGGAGGACTTATCATCATGTGAAGGATGGACTATATCTCTATCACCTCGGTCTCCACTTTCTTTAAAGCCATTCATACAAAAGTCAAGGTTAGCTCTCCCCTCTCTTCCTAGTTTATTAGTATCATCTATGCTAGCACTAATTTCAACTCCAGTATTAGTCTTTGGGACCAGCCCTTCTCCTTTTCTAATACATACATTACCACTGAGGGTAAGAGCTAGCTAGTTAGAGGGGATCACAATGAGGTGCTGTTAGCCTTTGAAAAGTTTGGGGGTTCTAGGATCAACCTTAATAGAGCTAACATGTTTATGAATTGCCTAAACCACTGTCAGCTCATTGATTTAGGTTTTAGGGGTAGCAAATATACTTGGTCTAACATGAGATATAGGAATAGACAAGGCCTTATGTTGGAAAAGCTTGACAGATGAATAGCCAATAACCTGTGTATCCACCTTTATCCTGAAGCCTGTATCACCTATCTACTTAGAACCCACTCTGACCACTCCCCCCTTCTTTTTGACTTAGAAAATCCCCCTGCAAATCATATAAAGCCTTTCAGGGTGGAATCCGTGTGGCTCACCCACCAGGACTTCCCTAACCTGATCAAGGAAGTCTTCCTTAATTGTCCCTGTGTTACTACTGCCACCTCTGATTTTAAAGGCAAGGCTAGAGTCTGGAATAAGAACACTTTGGAAACATTTTCAGGAAAAAGAAGCACTTGCTTGCAAGGTTAGCTGGTATCCAAAAGTCTCTCAACTACCCCACTAGTCCTTTCCTTCATGGACTTGAACACACTCTGCTGAAAGAATTCAATCACATTCTTAACTTAGAGAATAAATTCTAGAAGCTCAAGTCTAGGATCTCTTATCTGCTTGAGGGAGACTCAAATACTAGATTCTTTCATACTTCTACCCTCAATAGAAGGAGAAAGAATATGATCAATTCATTATGGATGATAGTGGCACTTGGCACTACCATCAAAAGGATATTGCTATTGCTATCTCTAACAACTATACCAATTTCTACACCTCTGAACATTCTTTGGGGTACCTCAGGACCCAGCAAAATCCCTCTATCCTGTGATTCATCAACTCTTTCAATCATGACCTCTTTCAAGCCATCCCCTCCTGTGAGGAGGTCAAAAGAGTTGTCTTCTTCTTCAAACCTAATAAAGCCCCTGGACCTGATGGCTTACATCCCTTTGTGTACCAGAAATTTTGGGACACCCTAGGCCCTCTCATAATGAAGTTCTGCCAGGATACCTTCACTTCTTTCTCTATTGACCCTAGAGTTAACTCCACCTACCTCTGCCTCATCCCCAAGTGTAGGAATGCAACCACTCTCAGGAATTTTAGACCCATTGGTATTTGTAACACTAAATATAAAATCATCACCAAGATCATAGCCACCAGGATCAAATCTTTCCTTACCAAGATCATTAGCCCCTCTCAAGCCAGCTTTTTGGCTAAGAGGAGAGTCTATGATAATGTTATCATTGTTCATGAATATGTCACTCACTTACCCAGAATGAAGGGTAAGAAATCCAACATGCTCCTAAAAATTGATCTGGAAAAAGATTTTGACAGGCTTGAATGGTCCTTTATTAGACAGGCCTTTTCTTTCTTTAATTTTCCTTCAAACCTCATAAAACTCATCATGTCTTGTATCTTAACCTATTCCATATCTATCCTGGTCAATGGTGGGAAGACTACTTCTTTTAACCCAACCAGGAGCATCAAACAAGGGGACCCCATGTCCCCCTATCTCTTTATTCTCTACATGGAGCTCTTGTCCAGGAGAATTACCTCTGAAGTGGACACCCTCTAATGGACTCCAATATCCATCTCCAGGGGAGGCCCACATATCTCCTACTTCTTATTTGCTGATGACCTTACTCTCTTTGCTAGAGCTGATGCAAAAAACTATCATACCATTAGTACAATCCTCCTCAGCTTCAGCTCTCACTCTGGCTAAAGAATTAACTTTGCCAAATCTAAGGTCATCTTCTCCAGTAATTATGGTTTGGCAGAGCAGAAATACCTCTCTACCCTCCTGGGTATTCAACCATCTAAACACATTAGAAAATGTCTAGGCTTCCCTATATTCCATAAAAAACTTGTCAAAGGTGACTTTCACTTCATCATTGACAACCTGAAAAACAAGTTGGCAGGATGGAAGACCAAGTTCCTCAACATGACTGGTAGGGTTACTCTAGCTAAATCCTCCTTAGATAATATTCCAAATCACATTATTCAATATATCAAACTCCCTAGCACCAAGCATAAGCTAATTGACAGAAATCAAAGGAACTTTACTTGGGGCACCACTAATATCAAAAGAAAAATGCACCTTCTTAGGTGGGACACCATCACCCTCCCTAAGAAGGATGGTGGGTTGGGCATGCAGAGGGTTGATTTCAATAATGAAGCCCTTCTTTGCAGCTTGCGTTGGAGAATGTACTCTAACCCTAACTCCCTTTGGGCCAGCACCCTCATTGCTAAGTATGGGGCTAACAGAAAACGGTACAACAAAGGTTCCAGGACTCAGTGCTATCACTGCAATGGCACTCGGGAAGATCAACACCATATCTTATTTGGATACAACTTAGTCAAACCCTTTTGGGACCAACTCATGCATAAATACATAGGTAGCATTCCCCTCCACCTCTCCATGTTTGACCCCAATAATTGGTCCACCATTTGGGAAAGAGTGAACAAGCATAGTTTTGACAACAATATTCCTTGCGCCACCCTGCTTCCCCATTACATCTGGCACCTTTGGAAGGTTTGGAATACTAACACCTTCTAAAATGCTAGCTCAGTCCCTTGTTTCAGCATACCTCATGCTAAAGCTGTGGAGTACCACCACCTGGGAACAACCACAATAACCACTCCTGTAACAACCATCTCTCTTAAATGGAACCCTCTCATCTCGAACTCCTTTAAACTGAACACGAGTAGGTCTTGTATTAGAAACCCTAGAAAGGAAGGGATTAGGAGAGTCATTAGGAACTACAAAGGTGATTGGGTTGTAGGTTTTAGTAAGAGTTTTACCCATGCCACAAATGACCTCATGGAGCTCATAGCCCTAAAAAAAAGCCTCCAATTAGTTGTAGACCAAAAGCTCACACCCTTAGAAGTTTGCATTAATTTAATAGAGATCATAAGAATGCTTCACCATGGCAACTTACTCTATGATTCAGCTGTTAATGAATGCAGGTACTTACTATGGAGCTTTGGGAATCCTCCAGTTCACCACACCTACAGGGAGCAGAATAGGGTAGCAGATTTTCTAGCAAAGCAAGGCTCTGAACAAGAATTTTTTGATAGGCTCCATGTTTTTGCAACTCCGTGAGTTAGTTTAGGAGTAGTATTTTGGGAAGAATTTAAAGGGAATCACACTCCCGATCTGTAAAAAGCAATGGAAACTCAAACCCCTTTTGTTATGTTTTTGTGCCGAATTAGGCCTTGCTTTGTAAAAACTCCTTCTTATTAATGTATCCCCTACTTACCAAAAAAAAATTGGATATCAATATAATATTAGGGTATTAATGTATTAACTAAACTATGTTATTCATCATGGTTTAAAAAAATTATTCCTCCTTAGTTTTCTTCCTTTAGTTAATTTGTCAATCTTTGTACTACTAAGATAAATATTGTTACAAATAATTCTAGAATCAAATTGACTACATAAGATCTTACTTCACCCTTTGATTTCTTGCGAAAGTACACTTTCTACATAGTTTATGGTAGAAAAGGACTTTTAATAATTTCCTCATAATCAGTCATAGCAGTATAAAAATTAAACACTTTGTAGCCATAACTTTTGTATCATATAAATTATTTTAGGAGAGGTAGAGGTAGATTAGAGAAATATTAGAGAGGTGATCCGATAGGATATAATGCAGTTACATTTTATTAAGGACATCACTTAAGATAAAAAAAAGTATGAAGAACATGAATTAAGGTAGATAATTAGTAGATAGCCGTGCAATGTCCTACTGTACATTCATATTGATAGTCATACTAAAATAACAAGTCTTCATTCTAAACATAGATTAAAGTATACACAATGTTGTTAATTTATTACAGAAGAAGGAGACTAAGGTATCAGGATGTATTCGAATTTTGGATCAAAATAGTGCTAAATGAGGAACAATTCTAATAAATGGTAAAAACACATGGTGAATGGAGCACCTTCAGTGTGCAATTTTTACGTTAAAAAATAGAAGGATTGTTAAATATATTTACACTGAAAGTGCTCTACTCTCATGAGCCTTCAGTGATTTTGTATTTTAAAGAAGGGCACGTTAATAGTCATGAGCCCTCAATATTACTTTTACTGTTCAAGAATCTGAAAAAGGCTATCATTTTCAGAACTGATGGGATGATAACGAACAACTTTTGCATACTCTAAAGGCTCATACAAAGCAATGCACCTTCAAGTAAAGCATTAGTATGAGCCAATAACTGAAGATTAAAAAAATAACGGTATACGTGTATTGTATGTATATATGTGCCATGTATGAAATTCACATATTACTTGTTTTTAGTAAGTACATAAAAATAATTAATTACTTAGCATCCAAAAAGATAAGTCTATAGTTTTTTTGTGAGGCAAAAAATCAACAATATAATTTGAAATTGGTAACGACAAAGAGAAACATTGAAAAACAAACCTAAAAATCATAAGTATTTCATAAATTTGACTCAAGCTATTAATTTGCACTCTAAAAAACTAATTTCAAATTGAAAATAAAGATTTATTTTGGACTTTTATAACAAAAGAACACTAATTTCAATAAATAAAATATTTTCAACATGAACTGTATGATATAACAAATAAAAAGTGCATAAGAATCTGTCGGAGAGGGGTTAAAAATAATCAAATCAATATAAATCATTATAATAGCAATGGTATATAATATTGCCTTAAAAATTTAGTACTACAAATTATCGGAATAAATAGAGAATATATTTATAAACTATCGTATACATGTGAAAGAAGTAAAACTTGCGGTAATCGTAAAGAGAACTACTATTCCTGTAAAAACAGTTGGACAAGAAAAGAGATAGACCTTTGATTTTTTCGGCTACTTCATTCAGCTGCAACATATTTGTTTCATATAATTTTTTTGGTCAAAAAATTTTAACTAAAAGAGAAACATGAAAATTATCAAAAAGGGAGAATTCATAGTCAATTATTGATTATGAATAACTCATATATAATCTTTAAATTTACTAACTAAATAAATAGAGAAAAATAAAAAGGATGACTGTAATTGATTATGTATAACAGATAAATAATCTTTAAATTTACTAACTAAATAAAGAGAGAAAAATAAAAAAGGATGATTGTAATGGATGCAAGAACAAAACTCTAATCAATCATAAATCAAAAACAAAAAACAAATATCAAATTAGAAGAAAAATAAAGTACAACAATCACATTTATGTTTCTAATAACTTTGATTAAATACTAGTTGAATAGTCTTATAAAAATTCTTTTTTTAATATGAAGCAAAGCTCTAATTTATTTAGAAGTGTTAAATATTATTATTTCTCATCTAAATCAAAATAAGAATTTTAAGTAATTTGAATGTTTTAAATCTTAGGTTCATTGCTTTGCATGAGCCTATGATGCATTGAAGGTCGATTGCTTGATGGTGCATTGTGTGAGCCTTTAGAGTATGAAAAGGTTGTCCTTTATTGTCCCATCAGTTCAAAAAATGATAGACAACCTTTTTCAGATTCTTGAACAATAAAATTAATATTGAAGGTCATGACTATTAATGAATTTTTCTTTAAAATATAAAAGATTCATTGAAAGCTCATGAGAGTAGAGCACCTTTGGTGTAAATATATTTAGCAGTCCATCTATTTTTTAACGTGAAAATTGCACACTGAAGGTGCTCCATTCGTCATGTGCTTTCACTATTTTGGTCATGAAAAAATTGACAAACTCATTTATTGGAATTGTTCCTCATTTAATACTATTTTAATCCAACATTCAATGTATTTGGTCAATCTACTATATATCAGGTAATTACAAACCGGAAGTATCAAATTTCATTCACAAAAAATGAAACAAAATTGAGTCAAATCGGGAAAAAAGCACAAAGAGGGGAAAACTTCACTATATATGGATGATTTTAGGAGAGGTAGAGTTAGGTAGATCAAAGAAATATTGGAGAAACATGGTTCGACATGACATGGTATAGTTACAGTTCATCAAAGACATGACTTTAGGTAGGAAGGTATGGTTACGAATTAGAGTGGATGGTTAGTAGATAGTCGTGCATTGTCTTGTTGTGAGTTCATATTAGTGGTCATATTAATTGTCGTAGTATATTTGTTCCAGTAGTATCTTGCAGGTCGTTTTCTCTTACTATATGTTGTTTCTTGTACCACTACTATTGTATTATTTTAGTTTTTATTTTTCTACTATGATCTGTTGTTCCTGTATTTTGGTTACTTCTTATAGGGATTGATCTCGGTCGATCAGAAACATCCCCTCTACTTCTGAGGTAGGAATAAGATTTATGTGCTTTTCACTCTCCTTAAATCCCGTTTATAATGAGTCTGCACTAAATATATTATTTTTATTATTATGTCAAGATGTCCTACTACACTAACATAACAAAATAATAAAAAGGATAGTTCTATTGTCTGCTTACTTGAAAGCCTTTTTACCCATGGAAGTACATTATATGCGGGATGTAACTGTAATTATAATAATTTTTTTGTGAAAATAATAATATCTTTATACTTCATATTTTGTGTTGAAATCTTTTATACTAACATGGCACATATGCAATGCACATATCTTAAATTAGTCTATATCTATATAAATTTATGATATTAGTAATACAGTGATATATGCAATACATGCATCAATATAGTTGTCACAATTATTTCGAAAGAAAATCCTAAACCCTTCAACTTCATTTTGCATTCATCTCCAATTTGTTTTACACACAGAGAAACATAAAATTAAATCAAAATGGCTTCTTTGTGTGCAGCCATTTTGAAGCAAAAGAAGCTTGTATGCTTAAGATCAACATCATCTTTGTACTGCACTGAATCTCAAATTCCAATAATAGGTAACAAAAATAATCCTAAATCCCAAGAAAATCGAGAAAAAGTAATCTGCAAAATGATGTCTATATGCACTTGGACAACGCGTTTACAAAATTTCATTAGAAACATTGTAACTTCATTCAATGATGAACTTATTTACAATGTATTACATAATGCGAAGAATTCTCAACATGCCTTGAATTTCTTCATCTGGGCTTTTTAGGCATAATAGAGAAACCTATTTCAAGATTATACAAATTCTTAGTAGAGTTGACAAGTTTAATCATGCTAGGTGTATGTTAATTGATATGTCAAATAAGGGTGTTTATTAGGATGAATATTTATGGATTTTGTTGATTGATAGTTATGGTAAAGCTGGGATTATTCAAGAGAGTGTTAGGTTGTTTATGAAAATGGAAGAATTAGGTATTGAAAGGATTGTTAAATATTATAGTGCTTTGTTTAATGTGATAACACATAGGGGCGGTATATGATGGTGAAGAGGTATTTTAATAAGATGGTTAGTGAGGGGATTGAGCCGGCTGGACATACGTATAATCTTTTGATTTGGAATTCTTTTTATCATCAAAGGTGGATACTGCTATTAGGTTCTTTCAGCATATAAAGAGTAGGGAGATTATGCCTGATGTAGTAGCTTATAATACTATGATTAATGGTTATAATTGATGTCGCTTTTTAAATATAGAACCCAACAAAGGTTGGGGTCAAACTTGAGAATAGGATGAAAATCTGTCAAGAACCCACTGATGTAATCGGAGAGTACGGAAAGTAAATGAGGGGTTTTGTAACAATAGTAGTAGTAACAATGGTTGGACACTTTAGGTTGAAATCAATATGAGACGATCACTAGGATTGTGTTCCCCTTGACTTCCTAACTCTGCAGCTTATTGTGCTCGTCAAACTATCTCGGTGCCTTACATGCAGAATCTAACAATTTATATATCACCAACCATATCTTGACCCCTTTTAGTGAATTTCACTCTTCTCCTCTCGATCTTAAAGTTTCGCATTACTAATCCTTCTCCTGGATCTCAGATTAACCATCTCTTCTCGGTCTCAAGTTAATTAGATGAAGGTTGGTAGCTTCAAATTACTATTGTGATCTTATTTTCCAAATCTAAACCTCTCTCTAGAGTTAATATGAATATAGGTAGGTTCCTAATGTCTGCAGTCATCAAGAAAGCAATCAATATGAAAAAAATCACAATATATGCAAGAACACCAATCAAGAAAGACTTTGCACTTTCTCTACTTTATTATCCATTAGGGTTCCCACAACCCTAGTTATGGGGTTTAGTTACTCATTATTGAAAAAACACACATAGAATTCATAATTGAAAGCATATGAATGATCTTACCAATAATTAAGAATAAAAATTGATATTTCAAAGTAATACCAAACATTAAAAGTCAAGAACAAGAATTTCAAGACCAAAAGTGTATCTCAGAACTTAATATAATGTTGTATGTAATGTGCGTAAGGTAATAATAAAACATCAATGGGGTATTTATAGTTACATCAGAAAACCTAAAAATCTTATCCAAAATAAAGTAGGAAAATAAGGTCGGCATCTACGAGCCCTAGATAGGTTCGTAGGAATAAGAGCATCCATCAGTCTTCAGAACCCAACCTACAAGGGTACCTATGGGGTCGTAGGTACCACCTATACCTCATAGGTTGACCTTTGTAGAAATCAAAACCAAAATTAGATTTTAGAAACTCAAGTTTGAAAGCTACGGGCCCGTAAGTACAACTTACGAGCCCATAGGTACTACCTACGACAGTAGGTAGGACTCGTAGGTATCCTTTAGCTATACTGTCTTTTTTTCTCCTATTCATCTCTAAACCATATTTTTTGCAAAACCAATATAAATACATCACATCTAACAAAAAAACCAAAGTACTTGCATAATTTACTTATTTTAAGCATCGAAAGTGTCATGAAACCATGACACATTACTAAATGGGCTAAGAAAATTGAATAAGCAAAGAAGTACTTTGTTCAAATAATGATGAGAAATATAGATCCAAATGTGATAAG
This sequence comes from Capsicum annuum, assembly GCF_002878395.1. Classification (NCBI taxonomy): domain Eukaryota; kingdom Viridiplantae; phylum Streptophyta; class Magnoliopsida; order Solanales; family Solanaceae; genus Capsicum; species Capsicum annuum. The sequence goes on along the minus strand of NC_061113.1, from coordinate 42,074,059 downwards.
TTATACGATGATGATTTAATGATATAGCTTGGTTGGGAGAATAGATAATGCATTGAGGTTTTTTGAAGAGATGAAAAGTTTTAGTATTTAAACAAATACTATTACTTATTCTATATTGTTTCCTGGTCTTTGTGATGCAAAGAAAATATCCAAAGATGGGATGATTTTGAAAGAGATGGAAGAAAGGTATATTGATCCAAGGATAACTCTATATTCATAAGGTTAATATTTTGACAATGTAAGGTAGGTGACTTAGATTTTGCTGCTAATATTCTAAAAACTATGATCGAGTTACGTGTTCCCAATGAGGCTGGACATTATGGTGTCCTAATCAAGAATTTTTGCAAGGCTGGTATATATGATCGAGCTGATAAATTTCTGGCTAAGCTTATTGAGAAAGAAATTTTCCTGCGACAAGAGAGTAGTTTGTCTATGAAACCAACTGCATATAACCTGATTATTGATTACCTATGCAATAATGTTCAGAAAGGCTAGGGATAAACTCTTTTTAGATAATAGATGAAAACTGGAGTTCAAGATCCTGTTGCCTTTAACAATCTTGTTTGTGGATATTCAAGAGAAGGGGTTCCTGATTCAGCATTTGAATTTCTAAACGTTATGAGTAGATCAAGGTTCTTTCTGATGGTATTGCTTACAATTCACTTGTTGAGATCTATCTAAAGAAAGGGGATCATGTTGATGCTAAAACTACTTTGGATAATGTTCTTAATCATGGACATGACCCTAATTCCTTGTTATATAGATCAATCATGGAAAGCCTAATGAGAGATAGATATTTTCAAATAATAAGTTAGGTGATGAAAATTATATTGTAAAAGAGAGTGAAAGAACACATAAATTTAAATCTACCATCTTGGAAGCCCTCCTCATGAGGGGCCATGTTGAGGAGAACCATAGAAGAATTGCATTATTATTACACAACAGCCTCTTACCTGATCTTGATGGTCTCTTGGTGGTTCTATGCGAGAAAGAAAAGACTACTGCTACTCTAAAATTGTTAGATTTTAGTTTAGAGAGAAACTGTAACATAGACTATTCAAGCTATGATAAGGTGTTGGATTCTCTTGTAGCTGCTGAGAAGACACTTAATGCCTACTCTATATTGTGCAAGATGATAGGAAAAGGAGGAGTTAAGGATCACAAGAGTTGTGAAGAGTTAATTAAGAGCCTCAATGATGAGGGAAACACAAAGCAAGCAGATATTTTAAGAAGAATGATACTCGAAGAGGAAACAACACTTTATAGCAAGAAAGAAAAGAAAAGGACGGTGATGGATACTTTATTCCTATAATTTTTCTACAGGTTAGAATTTTTTAATCATATTTTGATATTTCTGAAAGATGATGATAGGAGCTTTGTTGTATAACATAATAACATGAGAAGCTATTTGACATTTCCCCTTTTAAGCTTTTGCATGTTGACGTCAGATATTGTATCTGATGACATCTATAATCTAATTGGGCCATCAATTTCTTAACTTTGCATGGGAGACCTTTGTTTGATTTACTTTTATCTCTTATTTTACTAAATATAATATAAATTTTTTGGTTTCTCCTACACTTTAGTATTATGATAAATGAGGTGTTTGAGATTTTCTTTTTGGTGCAAAGGATAAAACCGTAGGTTAGTTTATTAAAAGAATAGGGATTATAGTCCAACAGTTGTTGCTGCCCCAAGGAGTCAATGTTACACAAAAAGGTATAAGGTGGCGAGTGCACAACTATTGATTGTTCATGTATTCCTAAACTAGTAGATGTTGAGATATCAATTGAGTTTGATCTCTGTCGTGTTTTTCCCTATTTATCCTTTCAAGTAAGTTGATTGCAAATATGGCGATTCCCTGTAATAATCCTCGAGGTCATTTTTTGTATTTTTATTCATTTTTGTCGTTTAGATCTTTCCTATAACTGTCCTAAGTCATTTATGACTTGGTACTGGTAGCTCGTATCAGGCGGTTCATTTGGTTTTTAGAGCCAATTTTCTATTTTAAAACGTTCGTCGGTTCAAATTGACTATTGGGCAAAAACTATAATTAAATGACCTCATATGCAAATTTTGACAGTTCCAACAGCTTTGGAACATTGATTTTAGGCTAGCTGGAACTTTGGTTCGGGTCTCAAAGCTTCTAGACTCATTTAGGGATATTAGCCAGAAGTTAAGAAAAATGGCACATGAGTGTGGGATCCACTTTTTATTGAAATAATCTTGGATGAAAATTTTGACTATGCCATTAATTTCAGAACGTCGAATTGATAGGGTAGCATCGTTCATTTTTGTATACAGGATTTTGGATAAATCTTGAGGGGTTAGCGGAAACTTGGAAAAATTCCAAGTCTCAGCTGGTTCTAGTGCGCTGCTTAAGCAAAGGGTCTCTAAAGCGTTCAGCCCATCGCTCAAGCGATTGGATTGGCCCAGTAGAGGTTCGCTTAAGCGGAAGGCCTACTACTTAAGCGGTAGCCACTTAAGCGGCAAAGGGACCGCTTAAGTTGTACCTGTGCAATCACAAAGTATCTCTAAAGCGATACAAGGTTGCTTAAGCGGTCCAGTGTCTGTTTAAGTAGTACTCGAATATCTAGAAAGGGTATAAAAATCCCATTTAGCCAGATTTTCTCCATTCTTTCCAAATACAAATATGTAAAACCCTAACGAGTGTAGAAATTTAGGAGAATCATTAGTGGGTGATTTGAAAGTATTCATAGGCTCGATTAATACATTTCTTCCTTGAATTCCTGATAAGTTTTATTAAATTCCATGGTTGATTTCTCATGATTTCCCCTAAAATCCCTAAATTATTGGTGAGTTGACTATAACACTATTTGAGCTTGGAATTCACCCATTCTTGAGGATGAATGTTTTATGAGCATAGAGGAACGTTATGACTGCTTTGAAAGCACGATTCTACAAATGAGCCCCACATGGAGTTTTTATATAATTTTGAATCTAAATCATAATAGTGCAATATGGGTATCATTTTTCTCGTATTGAAGAGTGGATTGTGATTTTGATAGTGTGACATCTTGCAAAAGATTCTTGAAAAGGAAAATTAATGGTTTTGCAAATTTTTAGGGCTTTTCTTCGGCGTTCAGGCAGGCTAGGTTTACCTTCTTCATTGACTGAGCTAATTTGTGGTATAACTATGATATTATGCTAGATATTGGATGGTATTTAGTCATTGAAAGCATGATTGGTATGATTATTCTTACTTTGAACCGTAATCTAGGTGAATCTGACTTAGTTGCTCATGTTTTAAGTGGAAATTGCCTTAGTTGCTCATGTTCTAAGTGGAAATTACCTTAGTTGCTCATGTTTAAGTGGTATTGATTTAGTTGTTGATGTTTTATAAAGAATTACTATCGTAGGGATAATTAAGGCTTGCTTAACATCTCAAAATAAAATTAGATACCCTAGCCTAGTCCGGAGTAAAATTTGCCTAAAATGAATTTTCGAAGATTAGAAGTGGGCCCTCCCAGCCCACCTTAGGCCAAGACTTGTGTTAGCTTTTATAGACCCTTATATTCATGTTACACCCTTCTTAATGATTATTTTGGGACTTTGAGGAGATTAAATACTTAATGCTTATGCTAGTTCGGTATTTGAGAGTTGGTGCTAATTTTGAGTCAAACTTATGGTATTTGGGAGTTGGTGCTAATTTTGGGTCAAACTTATGGACTATAGGTTTGATTGATAAGGTTTATTGACATCATTTATTGATATGGTTTATTGATACAAGTTTCAGTTCAAGTCAACATTTGAGTTAGTTATGATATGATATGGTATGGATGATCTGATGGTTATAGTTAATATTTGGTAAGGTTATGGATCTTCGATTATTTACTTTCCCTTGATTGTGCTTTCTGGACTTATGGAGGCCCGTGTTGGGTAGTTTGCTTTTTTGCACTTATTGGCTTATGGGCCCAATTTAGTAGTTATAATTATGTGACCTTATGTTACCTTTTTGGATTTCTTTATTTATTTATACACAATAGTGCTAAAACTTATTTCTAAGTTTTCCCAATTACTTGGACTTAGTTTATTTTTATCTTGTATTTTATCATATTTATATCATGATTTAGCTCAGGCAGTCGATGGTGCCTTTGAGTACTTGTGATTTGGGTACTCATACTATACTTATGTACTGTTTTGGTGCAGATTCGAGTAATAATATCCATCACTAATGTGAAGTTTGTGCTAAGTTAATTTCAGAGATAGGGTGAGATCTTAGAGTTGGAGCTGCCTCTTTTTTTGTCTATTATCGATGTCTAGTCTTTTAGTTTTGAGACATATTATATTTGACTATTTCAATACTTATGTTTCATTTGCAGTAGCTCTTATACCAACACTACTAGGTTGAGGGATAATTGTTGATCTTTTATCTGTTTATTAGACAAATATGACTGTCTTAATGTTATTATAAACCTTTAAATTGTTGAATTCCATCTTTTAGGACATTTTCCACCAAGTTAGCTCATTGCTTATAGCTTTAGACTATGATTTGACTTATCTACTGGTGATATAAAGTAGGTGTCATCATGACTCTTAAATTGGGTCATGACATTCCTATAAAACAATTAAGAGTTTTCAAAAAGTCCCCACATAAAGTAGTCTTCACAAGGCTATTGTAATACCCTGGATTTAGTCCTTGAAAATTTTTGAAATTTTATCCTCACTACCCAGATACGACTCTTTTTATGAGTGGAAAGGAGTCTTTACGGGTCTTAAGAATCCAATCGTATCCTGGCCAGTAGGTAGGCTTGGAGTTTCTGCTACGACTAGGACTAGGACCTTATGAGTTGTAAGGTCTTGTGATGAGTCATTAAGTAGTAGTTGTAAGGTGATCAGTGTATATCTCAAAAAGTTTCTGTCCTGATAATGAGTGGTGCATGCGAGTTTTAGGGACTAGTTATGAGTCTTAAGGCACGACTCATAGCTAGACCAGTGAAGGGTGCCCAAGGGTACTGTCTTGACTAAGAATCGAGGAGGCGAGTCGTAACGACACCCGTAATGACTGGGTGGTATTTTTCTAGTCTTTTCATTAAGGGCATTTTGGTTAATTCCCCCTTTTTCCTTACTTAGACTCCACATCCATAAAGCACTTAAGGGGATTAATTCTCATTCATAACACAATCAAAACATACCCTCTTCTCCCTAAACTCTCCAAGGTCAAGATACTCAGGATTTCAAAGAAGTTGGTCATCTGAGGGCTCAAGTAGGGGCGAACCTGCATATATTTTTGGAGTGCTCCGGCACCCATTAAACTCGATGCGGAATAGGTATAATTACATAGAAAATATATGAAAATAGGTATAGAACATATAAAAGCACCCACTAAAATAAAAAGTTGGTTGGGTGCACTGGCATTTGGCTTGATGTTAAGCTTCTCCACTGAAGAGGCATCCCGGGTTCCAACATTTTTTAGGTGATTTTTTATTTTTTTCAGCTTTTTAATTTTTAAGCACCCACAATCCTTAAATCCTGGGTCCGTCACTAGGCATAAGGGTTGATCTCTCTACATAAACTTTGATAATTTAGGCATGTTACTCCTCCACAATTCTTAATTTACGAAAAGTATATATTTTACATGATTTAAATTGTATGGATTTGAATGTGGGTTTTTTCAAGATTGAGGGTTTTGACATGGTTGATTCCTAAATATTTTTTCTATGATTTAGTATGCTTTTTTTATGCTTTATTAATGGTTTTGAACTTGAGGGGTGCATGGATATGGTGAATAAACAAAAAGGGTCATGGTTTTCCCCAAATTGGTATTTTTAAATTGGAATTGGTTTTGGATAATTGTGTTCCCTCAACCCACATGTGTATGGCTTTGAATTGTGAAATTGTCACTTAGTTTGACTTACTCACCCTCCTTATTATATTGCATAAATAATTGAATTAATGAACATGACTTTTGAAAGCCTTGTTGGCTATGATTTGATTTAATGAACAAAGGGGTTTGTGGCATTCCCCAGAGTTAATATGATTGTTATGTCATAGATAAGCTTGCAAGTATAAGGGTATGATGATACCCATGGTGTGTCTTAGCGGTTGGTTCATTGGTTAATAAATGAGTTATGTAAAATTCGCTTTAAATTGTGATTCATGGGGGTTATGTAGTAAAGCCGTGAAAGTATGGGTCTTGGATGACTTGTACTAGAAACTCATGCTTGCCGACGTAAGGTTTGGTCTTGATGGCCTGTGTGCATGGTTCACACTACTGATATATTTATATCATGGACTAACATGAGGTCGGGGTATTCCTTGGTCTTTCTTGATACCTCCAGTTTATATGGCTAACACGCATTGGCGCCCTTTCAGTAGGGGAAGCGAAACCCATATAGCTCGTGGGTGCCTATTTATGATGATTGAGCTACATAATCTAGGATAAAGTTTTAATTTATACTAAGCCTTGTTCTCTTTCCCAACATGACATGTTTATATGTATATATGATTTCGTGTATTGGTTTTTGACTGATTTTGAAATATGGATCTTGGCATTATTTCATCCCCTACCCCTGAGTTACATACTAATGCTTAGACTACTAATGGTCTCCGGGCATTGTATCCCCTCACAATGCAGGAACTAGAGATACTACTACTTTTTCTGCACAGTGTTAGGTGGATATACTTAGTTCATCGATTGCTGCAGGTGAAGTGGTGAGCTTTTATTTTTTGTGAGATTTGGTTATTTCATTGGTTTTCTTTCATAAACTAGAATTGAAAAGCTTGCATTATCATTAACATTATCATTTTCATTGTTAGAGTGGAGGTCATGTCCCAACTTATATTGGTTTTTTATTTTGATAGAGGCTATGTGGATATTACTGTGGACTAGGTGATGGCATTGGTCTGTTGTTTTTAGTTGGGTGTTGGTTATTAACACATCTTAAATTCTTTGGCTTATATTATGCTATCTTGTTATATATTTAGAATTCATCCACTATTGGGGGTATTGTGTTCTGTTTGGATAGGTATAGGGGTGGTCTCTAGTCCTTATTGGACTTGAGATATCTATTATGGTCAGGCCTCGATTTGGGTCATGAAAAAATTAGTATCAGATCTAGGTTTGGTATCATTAGTTGTCCATAAAGTCGTGTTAAGTAGAGTCTATTTTATGGGTGTGTAGCGCGCCAGACTTATAATGGAGAGGCAACAAGGAATTTTGGAATATTTTTTTCTTGGAATCAACTATCAGGTTGTAGAGTCTAAGTTCTTAAAATCCCCTCTAATTCTCATTTGTTCACCTTTAAAATCATGCCTTCCAGAAGATATGATGTTCATAGAAACTCCTCTATCCCATTTGAGGACAGTGTGGACGGGGCTCATCCTACTCAAAGAGTTCAGACCTAAACAAGGGGTCGCTGCTTATAATTGCCCTACTGGAATTCCGCTGGTCCCTGCCGATCCTTCTCTCGCTGGTAACACTTTTACTCGATCATCTCTATGAGATATTACCAATGTTGTGTTTTGCCATTTTATTTATCTGTTGATCTAATTGGTGACATCTCAGTCATGTCAGTTGGGTCCTGTTGGTGTTGTTAGTAGTTCTTTTGAGGCCACTAGAGTTGGCTAGTTTAGGAGGTTGAATCCTCCAACCTTTACATCCTCAAAGGTTCATAGATGAGATAGAAAAAACTCTCCTTGTGACACATGCTTCTAACTCTAAGGGTGTGGAGTTCGTTGCATACCAGGTGAACGGTGTGGCGTATCAGTGGTATGAGGAGTGGGATCATTCTAGGATCAATGATGTTGAGTCAACTTTATGGGATGATATTTTGAGTGCCTTTCTTGATTACTTATTTTCTCAAGAGTTGGGGAGGTTAAATTTGAGAATTTCATGATCTGAAATAGGGTAGAATGACTGTGAAATAGTATGTCCTAAAATTTCATCAGTTATACCGTTATGCACTTGAGCTAGTGTCTAGCATGAGGGCTAAGATAAGGAAGTTTGCTTTGGGCTTGTCTCGAGAATTGGTGTTAGAGTGTAAGGATGCCTTGCTTAATAGTGACATGGAAATTTTGAGGCTTATGGTGTATATGCAACATGTCAGGAAGGAAAAGAAAAAATAAGAAGAGATGAGTGAAAGGTAGAGTAAGAAGTTTTGGTATTCGAATTGGGGTAGAGGTCAGCAGCAGAGTGATAGAGATGGTAGGAAATGGTCTAAGAAGAAGTGGGAGAATTTTGCTTTCTATTCTACGATTAGTGCTCCATATCCTAAGCCGCCTGGTGATCATCATATTAAGAGCAACAATGGATTTAATGCACAAGGTGCCTAACTTTAGGCTGGTGGGGCTCAATTGGCTTCATCTTATCCCCCTTGTTATTTTTGTCGGCAAGTGTATCATGGATTTTGTGATGATGGAAGGAATAAGTGTTTCAGATGTGGTCAGCCTAGCCATATTCAGAGGAACTGTCCTTCAGGCAATGTTGCTACGGGGGCTAATAAGGTCCCGGTTGCTGTTTCTTCTGCTCCCGCACTAAAAGATGCTACTTCTGGCTCCGACATTGGTTAGAACCGTCTGTATACTCTTGCCATTCATCAAGATTTTAAGGCATCTTCAGGTGTTGTTACTAGTATACTAAAACTTTTCTCTCGTGATGTATATTATCTGCTTGATCCCGATCTACTCTCTCTTATGTGACCCCTTATGTGGTTTATTTTGGTTTTGATCCTGAATGTATTCCTGGTTGCTTTTATATGTTTACCCCAGTGGGTGACTCTATTATGGCTAGAGGAGTCTATAGGGGTTGTGTGGTATCCATTCATAGTAGGAAGACACTAGTAGATCCGACAGAGTTAAACATGTTAGACTTTGATGTGATTTGGGGGATGGATTGGTTGCACTCATGTTATGTGTCTCTTGATTTTTGAAGTCGAAGGGTCAATTTTCAATTCTCGAATGAGGCGGTGGTTGAGTAGGAAGGTAGTTCCCTAATGCCTAAGGAAACGTTTATTTCTTATCTTAGAGCCCAAAAATCGGTTTCCAAGGGGTGTCTCTAGCATTTAGTGCATGTTAAGGATTATAGATCTGAATTTCCTTCCTTGCAAGCGGTCTCTGTGGTCTATGAGTTATTTGAGGTGTTTCCTAATGATCTTTTTGATGTTCCTCTCGATAGAGAAATTGATTTTGGAATTGATCTTCTTTCAAATACTCGTCCTATCTCTATCCCTCCCTACTGAATGGCTTCGACTAAGTTGAAAGAACTTAAGAAGTAGTTGAAAGATCTTCTAGATAAGGGTTTTATCTACCCTAGTGTTTCTACATGAGGTTCTTCGATTCTTTTAGTGCGTAATAAAGATGGGCCCCTTCGGATGTGTATAGACTACCGCCAATTGAATAGAGTGACTATGAAGAATTAGTATCCGCTTCTTAGGATTGATGAACTGTTTGACCAGCTTCAGGGAGCTAAGTATTTTTCTAAGATTGATCTTCGGTCCGATTATCATAAGTTAAAGATTAGGGAAGTGGATATCCCTAAGACAGCTTTCTGAACCCGGTATAGTCATTTTGAGTTTTTGGTAATGTCCTTTGGTTGGACTAATGCCCTAGCTCCATTCATGGATCTTATGAATCAGGTGTTTCGTCAGTTCTTGAATTTGTTTGTAATTGTAACTATTAATGATATTTTAGTGTATTCCAAGAGTAAGGCAGATCAAGCCGATCACCTCCACCTTGTATTGTAAACCTTGAAAGATCAACAGTTGTATGCGAAGTTCTCTAAAGGTGAGTTCTGGTTAAATGTTGTGACTTAGACCCACAACTCCAATCAATATTCAAAGCTCCTTGGGTTTAGCCGGTTATTATAGAAAGTTTGTGGAAAGTTTCTTCTCTATTGTTGGCCCATTGACTAAGTTGACTTTGAAGAAGGTGAAGTTTATATGGTCCGATGCTTGTGAAGGTAGTTTTGAGAAGTTGAAAGATAAGTTAACTTTGACTTTGATTTTGATCCTGCCCGAGGGTATCGATGGTTTTGTTGCTAATTGTAATGTATCCTGGGTGGGATTGGGTTGTATGTTGATGCGGCCTGGTAAAGTGGTTGCTTATGTTTCTAGGCAGTTGAAGGTGAACGAGAAGAACTATCCAACACATCATTTTGAATTGTTGGTTGCGGTCTTTGCTTTGAAGATTTAGTGTCACTATTTATATGGGGTTCATATTGACATTTATTCAGATCATAAAAGAGTACAGTATGTGTTTACTCAAAAAGATTTAAATCTCAGATAGAGGAGACAACTTGAGTTGCTCAAGGACTATAATATGAGTCTTCATTATCATCTAGGTAAGGCTAACGTAGTTGCTGATACTCTTAGAATGTTACACATGAAAGGCTTATCTTATGATGATGAGCAGAAGTGAGGCTAGGTAAAGACTATTTACTGCTTGGCTAATCTGGAGTTCGTCTCATGGACTCTGAGGAAGGTGATGTATTTGTGCAAGAGGTGGTGAAGTCATCTCTTGGTGTTGAGGTGAAGGAGAAATAGGTCATGGATTCTCTTTTTATGCAGATCAAGGATGATGTGGGTCACCAAGAGGTGATGGCTTTTAAGATTGGGGTGGTGGTGTCTTGAGGTACTAAGGTAGATTATGTTGTCCTAATGTTGATGGGCTACGAGAGAGGATATTGGCCGATGCTCATGACTCGAGATACATTGTTCATCCAGGTTCGACGAAGATGTACCATGATTTGAAAAAAATTTATTAGTGGAATAACCTGAAGAGGGATGTCACCAATATTGTGGCTAAGTTCTTGGTTTGTCAAAAAGTGAAGGTGGAGCACTTGAGGCCTGGTGGGTTGTCTCAAGAGATTAAACTATCCATGTTAAAATGGGAAGTGATTAATATAGATTTCATTACTGGTCTTCCATGGTCTCGCCATCAGTTTAATTCTATTTTGGTCATCATGGCTAGGATGACTAAGTTTGTTCACATCTTGCCAGTGAAGACTAATTATTTAGAAGAGGATTGCACTAAGCTCTTCATTGAAGACATAGTAAAGTTGCATGGTGCACCAGTTTCCATCATATCTGATTGAGGTACTCAGTTCTCATCTCACTTTTAGAGTTACTTTCAGAGAGGTTTGGGGACTAAAGTGAACCTTAGTACCATCTTTCATCCACAGATGGATGGAAAAGATAAAAGGACGATACATAATTTGAAGGATAGGCTAAGGTCTTGTCTGATATTTTAGTGGTAGTTGGGTTGACCATCTGTTTCTCATAGAATTTGCTTATAATAATAGCTATCATTCTAGTATTGGGATGGCTCCATTTGAGGCTTTGTATGGTAGGAGATATAGGTCCCCTATTGGGTGGTTTGAGGTTCGCGCGGATAGGTTGTATAGTCCCGACTTGGTTCACCAAGCTATGGAGAAGGTGAAGGTGATTCAGGATAGGCTTAAGACTGCTCAAATTCATCAAAATTCCTATACAGATGTAAGGCGAAGGGGCTTGGAGGTTGATAAGGGTGATTTGGTGTTCTTAAAGGTGTCTTCCATAAAGGGAGTGATGCGGTTTGGAAAGAAGGAAAAGCTCAGCCCTCGTTATGTTGGTCCATACCGGATTTTGAGGCGAGTAGGCAAGGTGGCTTATGAGATGGAGTTTCCTTTGAGTTTGAGTTCCATTTACTTAGTCTTTTATGTTTTGATGTTGAAGAAGTGCGAGGTTGATCCTTCCTTGGTAGTCCCTTTGGAGAGTGTTGGTGTTTTGGGTTCCTTATTGTATGAGGAAATCTCGGTCGAGATCTTAGATCGGAAAGTCCATCGATTGTGGACTATGTATGTGGCATTGATAAAGTTTCTATGGAGGAACCATAGGGTTAAAGAGGACATGAAGTCCAAATACCCGTTCTTGTTTCCAGCTCTGGATAATCATGCGAGAGGTATGTGTATTTCTTAGCATTTTATTTTCTAACTTTGTTAAAGGAAATTCTTAATTCCTTAGTATCTTTGTTTTCTAAATTTGTTAAATATAAGAGTGGGTGTGTTTCGGTGTTAAATCATGCTAAAGGATACCTTGTATCATCATTCAAATATGAATAATCCTAAAGGGGGAAAATGTAACACCCCAAATTTTTTGTCCTTGAAAATTTCTAAAATTTTATCCTCACTACCCAAACTACAACTCTCCTTACAAGTCGTAGGTAGTCTTGGTGGGTCTTAAGGACCCAATCGTAGCTTGTCTAATAGATAGGCCTGGAGTTTATGCTATGACTACGACTAGGACCTTACGAGTCTTAAGGTCCCATAATGAGTCGTTAAGTGGTAGTTTTAAGGTGATCAGTATATGCCTCAAAAAGTTTTTGTCGTGATAACGGGTCGTAAATGTGAGCCGTAAGGACTAGTTACGAGTCTTAAGGTACGACTCGTAGCCAAACCAGTAAGGGGTTCCCAGGGTACTGTCTTGACTAAGATCGAGGAGGCGGGTCGTAAGGATTCATAATGAGTCGTTAGGAGATTTGTTGTGACTGCATGGTATTTTTCTAGTCTTTTGAATAAGGGCATTCTGGTCAATTCCCCTTTTCCCTTACTTAGGCCCCACATCTATAAAGCACTAAAGGGGATTAATTCTCATTCATAACACAATTAAGACACACTATCTTCTCTCTAAATTCTCCAAGGTCAAGACACTCAGGGTTTCAAAGAAGTTGGTTATCTGAGGGATCAAGGGTTGATCTCTCAGTATAAACTTTGATAAGTCAAGCATGTTACTCTTCCCCAATTCATAATTTACAAAAATCATGTGTTTTACATAATTTAAATTATATGGATTTGAATGTGGGTTTTGTCAAGGTTGAGGGTTTTGACATGGTTGATTCCTAAATTGTTTTCTTATGATTTAGTATGCTTTATCAATGGTTTTGAACTTGATGGGTGCATGGGTACGGTGAATAAACAAAAAGGGTCATGGTTTTACCTAAATTGGTGTTTTGAAATTGGAATTGGTTTTGGATAATTGTGTTTCCTCAACCCACTTGTGTAATTGGCTTTGAATTATGAAACTGTCACTTGGTTTGACCTACTCACCATTTTTACTGCATTGAATAACGGATTAAAGCAATGAACATGGATTTTGAAAGCCTTGTTGGCTATGATTTGATTTAATAAACAAAGAGGGTCGAGGCATTCCCCTCGAGTTAACGTGAATGTTATGGCATAGAGATGAGTTTGCAAGTGTAAGGGTATGACGATACCCATGGTGTGCCTAATGGTTTGTTTATTGGTTAATAAATGGGTTATGTGAAACTTGCTTTAAATTGGGCTTAATGGAGGTTATGTAGTGAAGCCGTAAAAGTGTAGGTCTTGGATGACTTATACTGGAAACTCATGTTTGCCAACGTGAAGTTTGGTCCTGATGACCTATGTTCATGTTTCACACTATTGATATATTTGTATCTTGGACTGACATGGGGTCTGGGCATTCACTGGTCTTCCTTGATACCTCAGGTTCATGTGTCTAACTAGCACTGGGACCCGTTCAAAAGGGGGAGCTAAACCCATTGAGCCTATGGGTTCCTGTTTATGATGGTTAAGCCACATAGTCTAGGATAAAGTTTTACTTCATGCTAACCCTTGTTACCTTTCCCGGCATGACATTTTAATATGTATATATGATTTTGTGCATTGGTTTTTGACTAATTTTGAAATGTGGATCTTGGCATTATTTTATCCCCTACCCCTGAGTTACATGCTAGTTCTCAAGCCACTAACCATCTCCGGATGCTGTATCCCCACGCGATGCAGGCACCAGAGATAATTTTACTTTTTATGCATAGTGTTAGGTGGATTGGCTTGATTCATCGGTCGTTAGAGATGAAGTGGTAAGCTTCTATTTTCTAGAAGACTTGGTCATTTCAATAGTTTTCATTCATAAACTAGAATTGAAAATTTTACATTATCATTGTCATTGTCATTGTCATTGTCAGAGTCGGGGGCATTTCCTGACTTAGACCGGTTTTCAATTTTGTTAGAGGCTTTATGGATATTACTGTGGACTTGGATGGAGGCATTGGTCGGTTGTTTTGGGTTGGTTATTGGTTATAAATATATCTTAAATTCTTCGAGCTTATCTTATGCTATCTTGTTATATGTTCAGAATTCATCATTGTTGGAGAAATTGTGTTCTATTTAATTAGGTGCGAGGGGTGGTCTCCAGTCCTTATTGGACTTGGGATACCCATCATGGCCAGGCCCCGATTCAGATCGTGACAGCTATCTACTACTGATGTTGGGTGTATTTATACATTCTAGCCTTGTTATTTTAGCCTTTTTAACCTTGTTTTAAGTATGATTCATGTGATTAATGTGTTGATAATGAGATAAATATGCATCTAAATGTCCATGAATGTGTTTACAATGTTTAATGGTGTTTCCACACAAGTTTTGATTCAAATTGATCATTTAGGAGTTGAGCTAGGTGTTTTTCTAGTCTATCGTGTTGGGTTCTAATGTATTTAATGAGTTCCTAAGGTTTTTATTGTGCATTTATATGTGAAACATCTTGGTTATAATGTTCAAGGGTCAATTGGATCAAGCCAAGGGTCAAAACAATAAGTTAGAGATCAAAGTGAATGAAGCCTATGCTTAGCTCTTGTTTCTAGTTCACCGTGTTGGATGTTGTGTTGTTTTGAGCTCTAAATTGTTGTTTTTAATCCTATAGGATGCTTGGTAAATGGACTATGATGATATATGAAGGATTTACAAGCTTCAAATCAAGTGAAAACAACTCAAAAAGGCTTGGAATGGATCACGGAAGCACAAAACAAAACTTGACGCAAATTTGGACATCTGAAATGTATTAGGCGAGTAAGGGCGCGTGAAAAGGGCTCTTGGCACATACGGCATACCACTGGATTCAAAAGTCACGAAAATAGTTAACCAAAGCAAATTAGACGCGACGCGACACGATGCTCCTTCAACGCGATAACCAACGCGGTGCGTCACTATTTCCACAGACGGTAAAAAATTGAATCCTTGTTCAACAAAGCATGGGCTATTTATTCTACTATAAATAGAACCTTATACACATTTTTATTTATTTTTGGATGTATTTGGAGATTGAGGGACTGCTATAATTTCATCTCTTTAGGTTTTTCTTATTTTAATTTAGTTCATTCATGTCTTTAGTTGTTAATTACAATCTTGTGATTACGATTATGACTATGTGTGGCTAAACGCCCTCTGTCCGGGGTTAAGGCCAAGATCATTACTACTTTCATTTTGAATTAAGTTTGTTAAGCTTCTTATCATTATTGGTTGTTTGTTTATTCTTGTTTTAACTATTTTAAGGATTAGCTACCCTTAGAATACATCAATTGTCAACCTTGTGAACTCAGGAGAGGGAATAGGGTGATAGAACATGAGAATAAGCAAAGTATGATTTGTATTTTTTTATGAAATAAGGAATTCAAATTAGTGTCTAGGACAGGGATGTACTTAGATACCTTACTTGATTCATACGTAGGATGATAGTTTAAAGAACTTAATTGAACTATTACTTCACCGCTCAACGATGTAGTTGTAAGGTTCAAATTAGGTAAACGGTTAGAGGTTGGGAGACCATAATCGTACGATTAACTCTATGAATCAACAGCCAAGATAAGCAATTTAATGAATGAAGTTCAATAACGTAGTATGATTGTTCATAAGCCTTAATCCTGGATCTCTACCCATTGATTGTCCGGAGTCATTACTTTTCCGCTTTAGTTTTGTTTCTTTTTAGTTTTCAATTCTAAAACTTTATTTTTTACTTTTTCTCAATTGTTAAACTAGAATTGGGTAGTTGTCAAAACAAGTCCCTGTGGGATCGATACTTGGCTTCTTGAAGGCCACTTTACTACTTGGTAGACCACGTACACTTGTATGTGCGCTTGGACGCTATCAACTACCCTATAGTTTTGCTTGTAAATGTGTAAGATAGAAGAATCATTCAGCTGTGGAGTAACCACCAGCAGTCAGCAAGATAGTCAAAAATTTAGAATTAGGACGTTCCAGTAGGCATATCACTTTTTATGCATCGACTTTAATTTGTTATGGAACTATATGATGTATTACACCTAATTTGAGTTTTTTACACAAAGCACTTATTCCAGTGGCTATACTAGTATGACTACATATTGAATGCATGAATCCAAGTGTCCAAGTTCTTGTAGAATCTCGAAATACCCCTTCTCCCTTCCCCTCTCCCTCCCTCTATACCTCTCCGAGTAGTAGAATTATAACAATCCTGTTAGTGTTCACTTGAAAGTGTTTAGTGGCGGAGTTTTCCATCTCCAAATTGGATTTCTAGGTGGCCTTAGATAAGTACTTTTGCCTAGAGTATGATATTATTGGGCCTTAGAGAGGTGGGCCTTAGAGAGGGTGATAGTATGATTAGGAAACTTATGGGTATTGTTGAAATACTTTCCACTTTGATTATTCCAAATGGACCACAGGCAGAAACAAATGAGAGTTTCTGCGATCACGAAGGATGATTCATTTATTGAGAAAGACTAGATTAGTTGATGAACCCAAATCAGAGGTTCATTGTTGTATGTTTTTAGAGTTGTGTCCAGAGATGAGTTGCAGGTGGACAATGAAAGAATAAGTGGCTAATGCTTTCTTCACTGTTATGACATTGAAAGTAGATGTCCGACTGAATTATTCCAACTCTTTTAAGAATGTTATAGTTGGAAGACGGTTATGACAAATCAACCATATGAAGTATGAGATCTTAAATAGAATTCACAGTTTCCATAGTTATCTAAATTTTGGTGCGGCTTAGCCACTATCAGTCCTATAAAAAGAGTATAAATGAATTTGGTGCGAAAAAGTTCATCATGTGTTAGACTCCAAACTTGAGTATCTTTTCATATAATAAGATATAATATGTTATGTAAAAGTAGTATGTAGAAAATGTGCAGTATCCAGATTTTGTTTCTTGTCTCTAATGTAGTGTGTCACTATTTCAGTCTCATTCCTTGGTAAAGGACCAACTATTTGTTGTTTGTTATTTGGGCTAGGAGCTAGCCACCTGTCATCCCACAAGTTGATATCCTCTCCATTTTCAATCCTCAACTGAAGACCTTTTTGACAAGAAAGCCAACCTTAAAAATACTATTCCAAAGTTGAGTGACTTATTTTTGGGGGTAGTGTTGAGGAATATATTGATTGATGAGTGCAGCAGACGAAAGAGCGGAAGGGTTATTAACTATTTTCCTAGCCACATTAGAGGTTAAAGCGTGGTTTGTGATTTTCAAGGATTAAATTATGAGACCCCATTGTTCTTAGAATTTTGCACTATTCTAAGTTTAGTAAAGGAGTTTTACTGTTGTTGACACTCAATTTTGACCCTCCTTTCTTCCAATTCATTTTTTCGAGCTTCTAAGTTAATAACCTATTCAAATTACTTTATGAAAATACATCTTATTAAAACTGCTACTATCATTTTACACTATAATTTTTAAACAATTTTTTTAGTTATTTTATCTCAAATTTCATACTCATTAAATTGGTTTTAAGTCGATATTTTGTACTTATATTTTATGATAAATTATTTGGCAGAAAGTACTAATATTGTATTTTTTTATGTATTTATTTAAAGGGGAAAGGACATGACTTAGCCATTTTGAAAAGAAATGGCCCACAATTTTAAAATGTGGACAATTGGAGCCAGTCAACCCAATTTATTTTCCTCTTTTAGCCATTTGGCCCGTCGGTCGCATTCAGTCTCTATACCCAATTGATAGACTTTTATACCATATTGATTCACTTTTATACTAGATTGATACACTTTTATACCGCATTGATACACTTTTATACTAGATTGATGCACTTTTATACCATGTTGATACAGTATATATACCACATAAATACACCTTTTACGGAGAAAATTTGTGCAAGCATAATAGCTATACCAAATTAATACAGTACAATAGCACATTCATACATTTTTTCAAATGGATGGAGAGAAATTTGTGCATGTTTTTGTACATATAGCACATTCATACAACTCCATTTTTTATCATTATTGGAACTAAAATTAAAGCTGAAGCCATTATTTTGTATAAATTTTGAGCAAATTTACAATTAAAAAAAAAAACTAAAAGGCTAATTGAATGCAAATTTTTGGAGATTTTATATAAAATTTGTGAAATGAGAAAGATAAATTGGAGTATCGAAAAAGGTAAAGGAATGAATTTTTATATAACAAATAAATATACATTGCTTTGTATCTAATTAATAAGAAAAAGTAGTAATTACAATATTATCAATTTATATTTAATGGTTAAAAAGAAAAAAAAACAATAAATTTTATAATCAAGAAAATAATGAAGTAGCTACCTCCGTCAAAACATATAACGATCATTTTTTTAAAAAATACTGTAGCAGCAAAAAAAAGAGGAGAAAGGGTCTCACCCAATAGCCAAATGGCTAGAAAGAGTTTTGAAATTTCTTGGCCATTTTGTGTCTTTTTTTTCAGCCGAGTGGCTATTTTCGTCTTTTTTCCTTATTTTAATCCGCTTTATCTTATATATATTGTATTAGCTAATATTAAGTTAGAAGCCAAAGAAATACACAAGGAAGAAAGAAAAGTCCACAACATTAAGCCATTTTCTTAACCAAATAGCATTCCAAAATTTCTTTAAGAAGCCAATTTGAAGCCCAAATGTAATAGCCCATGCCTGCAGTGATTAATCAAATAATTCACACTCTAGATTTTCCCTCTACAGTTGAAATCCTCAAAATAACCTTCATTTAATGTAAAATCAATATATATACCTACCCGGGGGAGTTGGCAAAAAGGTCACTTCCCAAGCCTTTTTTGACATTTAGACACCAAGTGTTTTTAATTGGAAAAATATATACTTTTATGGGACCACAAAAATAAAATGCAAACCTAGCACTCAACTTACAAAATCTACGGTTTATCCCCTTTCCCCATTTCAGCCCCAAATTTATTAAAACTACACTTTAGTCCATCTTCAAAAATATAAATATTGGATAAATAATTAAAAATAATAATCTCAAAGCTTCTCAACCAATCCACTAGTAACCAACCAATTTTGGCGCTATTTCCTCAATTTTTTGACAATTTTTCAGTCATTTTTCATTGAATTTTCCGGCATCCATCAAAAGTGACATTTTTTCCATTGTTATAAGCCATTTTCACTTATTTTAGATCCAATTTTTCTTCCTTTTTTATACAAAAAGCTCAAAAAATCAGTCCCGCATTTCGAAATAGATTCTTGGCTCAATAGCAACATTCCAACACTCCTTAGGTTGTTTGTAAACTGAAATTCATCGAATTATTCCTGTGATCATCCTAAAAGGGTCAATCGTGCACTGTAGACCAGCAGCTAGGAAGAAGACGACCTCAGTCTATTAAGTCTAGGCACACAAACCACTATTCAAGTCTATTGAATACTATTATCGAGGTATATTATATCTATTATAGATTACGTGGTTGGTGGTGGTATATTTTCTGGTGAATAGGAGGAGACTTCTAAATGTTAGGTTTGGAAAACTGCGTCGAAGGAGATAGTTTCCATTGCCCTTCGTTGCAACGGTTCATACGTCGATATGGTTAAAAGCGTAATGGAGTGAGGTGAATTAAGTTGTGATCAAAGCGAGGTGGTAATTAGTTACTTGATGAACGGGAGGGGAAAAATCCATCCAACGTTCATAAGGAATGATAGACACGTAGAATTATATATGCTTTGCATTGATTCAGATAACTCCAGACCTATATTGCGGGTTAAAGTTGTTGAACAGTCCTGGGAAGAAGCTTCCACATCAGCTCCACCCCCACACTCACCACCCTCCCTCCCCAACTGTGGATGATATTTCAACAGAATACAATAGCATGGGTGGTGATGAATGGGATAATAGTAAAGATTATGAAGAAGAGAAGTGTGGAGGAGGTGAGGATGGGCAGCTCGAACCACAAAGAAGCTACTCTTTCTTGAACGACACCAATCTTTTTGTAGGACAAATATTCAAGGATAAGAAAACGTTGAATCTTTTGTTGAAGTAAGCATCGGTGAAAATGTCGTTCAATTACACAACGGTAAAGAGTTGTAAGAAATACTTGAGGGTGAGGTGCATAGATTCTACTTGTAGGTGGATGGTGTGTGCATGTGCTATTGGAGAATCGGGTTGGTTTCATACACAAGTACGTGGGAGAGCATACTTGTGGCATTGATCATGTCACCGAAAAGCACATGAATGTCACCGTGGAGGTCATTAACTCACTTATTTTGAAATTTTTCATCGACAACAAAGGTCCAAGCCCAAAAGAGAATGAGAGGATCGTATTTAGGGAGCTACATTGCAGGCCGGGCTATTGGAAGTATTGGATGGCCGGCGTCATTGTGAAGAACATAGTTTGAGGTACGCCTGAGCACGGATATGCAGTGCTTCCCGCATTTTCATATATTTCCAATGGCCTTAACCCCGGTTCTATTAATTCCCTTATGGTCGATAAGGAGTCTGGCAAGTTTATTTACTACTTTATGGCATTTGGGGCTTTCATCCGTGGATATGAACACATGAGAAAGGTCATTATCGTTGATGGCACGCATTTGTCTGGCAAGTACGAGGGAGTGTTGTTGTTTGCTATTGCTCAAGATACACAGAATCATATTTATCCCTTAGCATATTATGTGGTGAATAAGGAGAACGATGCGTTGTGGGGCTTCTTCTTTGAGAAGCTTAAGGCCTTTGTCGTCAACGAATCAGAGTTGTGCGTTATCTCCGATTGAAACATAAGCATAGCCAACGGCCTTGCAAGGCATTATCCACTTGGGCATCACGATGTTTATATGAGGTATCTCGGTGAAAATCTCCAAAAAAAATCACCATTGTTCCGATTCTCTCTATTTATACTACCATGTGGCCAAGGCGTACCGACTGGAAGAATTTAATGACTACTTCAATGCCCTAAAATAAAGATACCCCAGCGCAGCAGCTTGCCTCGAGTATGAAGTTGAATTTGAAAAGTGGAGTCAGGCTCACTTTTCAGGTAATTGATTCAACGTCATAACCTCAAACATAGCCGAGTCGCTCAAATCAATGTTGCACGATGAAAGAGAGTATCCAGTGGCGTCCATTTTTAATTCATTTGCATATAGGTTTGGAGAAATATTTAGGAAGAGGTATGTGAAGGTGGACAATTCAAAGACAACATTCGTTCCCATAGCCAAGATGATCTTGAGGAAAAACATGACCGAGGAGGATAAATTATATGTGAACAACATAAACGGAAGCACCGACGAATTCATCATGCTTGGTTATGATCGTTTCGTCAAAGTTAATCTTTTGAGACGGTCATATTCTTGTAGAAAGTACGACTTGGTGAAATTGTCATGTGCTCATGCAATGGAAGCGTTGCGTTTGAAGTACGGGGATAAATACGATACTAGCATTTACAACTACTCTTCGCAAATATATTCGAAAGAATCATACCTCCTTGACTACTTGGAACTTATTTGTGCAGCACCACTGGAGTAGGAGTGGAGTATGGTGAGAGAGTCTCTTGAAATACAAGTTCTTCCATCCGATTTCGATCCTAAAATCGGAAGGAGGAAGGTGAAACACGTTAAGGATGTGTTGGAGCCTTCAAGGTACAGTAAAAGAAACAAGTGCTCCAAGTGCAAAAAGTCGGGACATAAGAGAACAACATGCAGCTTTAACGTAGGATAATATGATTGGCATTGTATTTTATGTTTTTGGTTTATTCAAATGCACTAGACAGTATGTAATGTGTATTCTGTTTTGAAAATCACTGAACTACAGTAAAATTGACTTTTTTTGTTGTGCATTATCAATTTCAGTTCATATATTATATACTACGTACTAAATAGATTCTAGACTGAAATAATCGACTAGCCTCATAATATATAATATATCAGTGTTTGGTCTACTGAGTAAAAGTTCAATGCGTAGTGTATAATAAACCTACCTGGTTGTCTATTGAACAAATTCTTTTCTTCATACAATGTTGAATTCAAAATAATTATGATGCATTGGAAAGGGTGCCAATTTAAAAACTACCTTCCAAGTTCTGTAATCGACTATACACATTACACATCAACTGGACTAAAACTACATAGTATATCATCGACTAGTCGTGTAGTCTATTAAAGAAACCCTATTCCTCATACACTGAATCTTTTAATATAATTATTACACTTCGGGAAATAGCACGATTTGAAATGCCTCGACTTCCACAATCACCGCGATTATTCCTCGTACACTGAATCAGGGTCTTACCGTTGATCAACGACGGTTGGATAGAGAGCTTCGGCGGATGGCTTATTTTCTTTGAGCCATAGCCGAGAGGCTCAACCTGGACCCCCGTGAACTCATCACCCCCCTTCATCCCCCTAGTCTAATCTAGTTTAGTTTTGTTTGTTTTGTAGTTCACTGCCAAATGAAGCTTTCATGGTAGAATTATGTAAATGAAAGCTTCGTTTTTGGCTTTTTTTGGGGATATTTTTCCTAAAAATTATAAATATAGATGCAATGAACATTTATGTATCTATAAACAAGTTTCAACTTTCTATCTTCATGATATTCTATTTATCTATAGTGATTTGTTGGTGTTTCTTCAGTAGTCCCTATTTTAAGATTTGCAAACATTATTTAAACTCGGAGTATAGTACGAATAAATAATCGACTACGCTAAATACAAATTCTATAATCAACAGTGTGCCATATTAATTATATACTGATATCAGTGTTGATGATCCTGTATATTGACATATTATCGATTTATAAAGTGGTCGATTATAGACCTTTCCTATAGTCTATCATCAACTTACTGAATATATTGACAGCTTAAAATAATGGCAAAAAAGGAAAAAATAAATAAAATAAAACTAGAGTATGTCAATTAACACCATTAAAATATTGTAAAGCAATTTTGATGCATCAATTGTGACTCTCAATCACTTTTGAACGTGATCAAGTGTTATCTAAGACACGGTGTAGTCATAGATCATTGAGATAACACAAAAAGAAAAAGAAATAAAATAAAATAAAACAAATATTAATCATCCAAGCACTAAAGAACGACTACTTATCATGACAAGAGATTAGACTTATGAGATAACCATAAGGAAGGGCGGTGGTTGTAACTTGTGAGTGTTCAATGGACAAGTAGTGTATGAGAACAAGAAGTCCTTCTCAACAGAGATGCTTGTTCTAGGTAATTGGTTGTTACTATCATTGTCCTCCCCTATACTCATTTGATCGAGTGTCCAATTATTTTTTAATCTCATATTATGATATTTAGTCACTTTACATTACGTGAACGATGTTTATTTATTTATTTATTTATTTATTTATTTTTAATCTCACCTCCTTTGAAAATAGACTCAGTTGGTATGTTGAGTATATTATAGATAATTAGTTTTATCTCAACCAGACTATAATATTGGTCATGTATCGACTAACTGAGTCTATTTTCAAAGTAGGTGAGATTTAAAAAAAAAGAAGAAATAAAATAAAATAAAATAAATAAACATCGTTCACGCAATGTAAAGTGACTAAATATCATAATATGAGATTACAAAATAATTGAACACTCGACTAAATGAGTATAGGGGAGGGCAATGGTAGTAACAACCAATTACCTAGAACAAGCATCTCTGTTGAGAAGGACTTCTTATTCTCATACATTACTTTCCATTGAACACTCACAAGTGACAACCACCACCCTTCCTTATGGTCATCACATAAGTCTAATCTCTTGTCATGATAAGTAGTCGTTCACCCTTCCTTATGGTCATCACAAAAGTCTAATCTCTTGTCATGATAAGTAGTCGTTCTTTAGTGCTTGGATGATTACTATGTATTTTATTTTATTTTATTTCTTCTCCTTTTTGTTTCATCTCAATGATCTACGACTACACCGTGTATTAGATAACACTTGATCACGTTCCAAAATGATTGAGAGTCACAATTGATGCATCAAAATTGCTTTACAATATTTTAATGGTGTTAATTGACATACTCTAATTTTATTTTATTTATTTTTTCCCTTTTTTCCATTATTTTAAGTTGTCAATATATTTAGTAAGTTGATCATAGACTATAGGAAAGGTCTATAATCGACCACTTTAAAAATCGATAATATGTCAATATACAGGATCATCAACACTGATATCTGTATATAATTAATAAGTCACACAGTCGATTATAGAAGACATAAATATTCTTTAGAGACCCTTTGAAGTAAATGATAATCCATTTAAATTTTCTCCAACAGTATAATTCTAACGGTTAGAATTTTTCAACGGTCAGATTTTGGTAGCCTTACTATATTAATTAAAGGGGCCCTTTTGAAATCATCCATGTTCATTTATTCATGACTTTAAAGTTTTGTATCAACAATAACAATGTCGCAATCATCTCAAACGTCCAAAAGTTCTCATATTTGTCGTGGTGGTAATCCTGCAGTGTTGAAAACATCACGAACCGACAGAAATCTGGATCGAAAATTTTACTGTTGTGCGGTTGGAAAGGTTTGTTTTTGTTTAAATAAAAATTTATTTGTGTTCATATCATAATTCAATTTACTAATTTATGCTCGTTATTTTAGGATAATGGTGGATGCTCTTATTTCAAGTGGATTCCCTCCGATTTAGAGGTGTCAAAATTTTAAGGCATTGCAAAGTTTGAAATGTTGGAAAGGCTTAGAGATT
>NC_061113.1:42036322-42046357 GCF_002878395.1 Capsicum annuum | reverse complement strand
TTGAAAGACGTCGAAATTGAGAGGGATCAACTTAAGCATAAGTTGCCTATGGCTGAAGAAAAAGAAAAGGGCATGAAAATTATGTTGTATGGTTTACGATTAGTTTTAGATTTTTGGAAAGGTGTAATGGAGGTGTAGTGGGATTGAATGTATTCGGACTCTTTTATTAATCGACTATTTTTTAATTATATTATATATGGTTTACCATTTTCATTTATCGACTACACAACACTCTACTATATATGCTTTACCTTTTAGTCAGAGTCTATAATCAACAATGACATTCATGTAAAAGAAATGATACGTTGATTATATAAAATGAAAAATGTTTATCATAAACTATAAAGGCAGTTTAGAAAATAAAATCGTTCAGCTCTACACATCCCGAGCTGAAAAATAAAAAAGTTAAGATTGTCTAGTCTAATAAAAATAGCCATCAGCTACAAATAAAAATTAAACATTGTCTAAACATTCAACATTTTCGTATTCCACTTGCATCCTGTCGATATCATGAGTAACTTCATTAAGAAATTCATCTAAGTTCGGAAATTCATTTTCATTTTCATTATCTTTCTCCGCTATGCCTTCTTTTTTCTAGTGTATCATTTTTTCCTTCTTCTTTATGCTCTTTTTCTCCCTTTTCTTTCTCTACTTCTTGTGCATTCATCTCTTCTATTTTCTCTCCATCTTCTTCATTGTTTTCTTCTTTACAACTATTTTTCTCATTTTTATCATCTTCATCCTGCCTGCCTTCATCATGATCCTCCTTCTCCACACCAGCTAATCCATCAGCTTTGTTTTCTTCTTCACAAACAGCTTCTTCACTTTTTTCTTCTTCTATCTCTTCATCGTCTTCATCGAGATTTTCCTTCTCTACAACAGCTGCAACCTCAGGGATCATTACCTTATTAGCATTGATTGAGGCCTATTCCAAAGCTACTACCTCAAGGGGCGCTTCTTTAATTCCATTATCATCGTGGACATCTCTCGCCGTTGAATGTTGACTTTGCACCTGCACACCTGCATTTTCAAGTATTTATCATTTATAGTAAATTAACATATCGGTTGATGACGAATGGTATAGATTCTATTATTATAAGTAAAAGGGATTATATAAAATATGTAACTTTTATAATATATAAAGCAGATATTACCTTCATTTTCATCTCTCTTCTTTTGCTTCTTCTTTTCTTCTCTCCTCAGCCTCTCCTCTTTCACAAAATCAACGATGTCCTTGATCGACTCCTCCATCCTAAACACGCACTCTTGCAGATTTTTAATCATCGGTGTCTTTCCCGATGCTTTCGACTTACTCGTCCCCGCACCCCAAGTGACATGCCTTGAAACAGCATTTCCACCCAAATCTCGGTCATCATCCCCATCCTCACCATTCTCCGATGAGGTGATGACAGTCATACCCTCCAAATAGGCCTTCAAGCCATCGATGAATGCGTCCTTCGGTTCGTCTGTGAATGCTTTGAACTTTTTCATGTAGTATTAATTCATTTCACGGACCGTGGGGATAAGGTACAAGTGCACTCTCTATAGATAAATAGGCAAATGTGATTGATTAGCAAAACAATATTGGTCAAATTATTCATCGGAAAAATAGTTTCATATCTTTGTGCTCTATCCGTTCAAATATGGATCACCTTTGATTAGTTTATCGCCTTTTGAGGTGTGCCATCTTAGAAATCGGGGAATGGGCAGAGGATCTTCAGTTGATTTACCATTTCCCCTGTCGAACGCGAAAAAGGCTTCGTATATCCAAATCTGTGATTAAAAGAAAAAACAAAATCATAAAACTGAAAGTAAGTATATTATAGACACCATAGATGAATTACAGTATATAATAAACTACTTCAATGGTTTATAATCAAATACCATAAATGCCCAGGGAAATTCGAAGAGCGCGTACGATGAAACTCCCTTTGTCTCAAATGTCTTCTTCTACCTGTTGAAGTCTATCCGCTTCTTTAGATAGTCTAGAGTCAAGAAAAATGACTCCTTACCCCAAGGGTATCTCTAAAGGAAGCCCAAGTTATCCATCTCTTGATGGTGTCTATGTCCACGATTTTTGACAAGTCGCGTAGAAGCAATATGCAGTGTACGAACCAAACCAACCAGCATTTGAACTTTTCCTCCTTGTCCAGCCCCTCACCTCTAATAAGCTTCAACAATCTCTTCGCATTTACACTCCTCTTTTTCACAATCTTTTTTAAAAGAGCTTCACCCTCCTCCATCGCTTTGACATATTTTGAATCACGGGGATAACGCCCATATTTTAAATCCGTGATTAGCGCAAACTCCTTCAGGACAAAATATGCAGGCCTGTCATTGATGCTGAACCACATTTCATGCAGCTTGTTGTCCGGTTCAACTCAGTGCAGAAGTGTATAGTGGACAAGCTGTCCGTTGAACTTCATATGTTCTGGCAGGTCCCATAAATCACCAAATTAGGAATTCTTAAACTTAGACTTCAGACATTGATCAACCACGACTTGTTTGAATTCATTAAACATTTTCAAACGGGACCTAACAGATATCTTAGCTAGAAATGATCCGACATCATCCAGGACTGTGGCGAGGTCGTACCTCTCAGCTGAAATAAACCTTGCACAGTGGGGCAAGATCAGTGCTTCCTCATCTATCCTAGCCTCAATTTATATTTCCTCCGGCTCATCTTGAATCGAAGCTTCAAAAGCTTCCTCACTGCAATTTCTATTCTCCGATTCATTGACTACTAATTTTTTTCTTTTCTCAGACCTATCAACTTCTACAGCCTTGCGTTTGTTACCTCTAGCCATTTGTTATAATCTACGGACAAAAACTAACATTTCTCAGCTATAACAACAAATACAATACCTAATCGACCTAGCAGTCTATTAACATGGCAGCAATTGCAGCACCAAAAAAGTCAATTTGCAGAACAAGTTTCTTCCAAAACAACTCCATCACCCACAAGTACATGCATCTAAATCACCATTATATTGAACAAAAACAGGAAGGAACTCAGATTTTTAGCACGCAAATCGAGAAAAATTAGCAAAAAAAATTCAATGCAATCGTCGAGGAAAGCTAAAATCCAACAAAAACAATGCACAAACAAATCGATTACCAACTTAAAAACACAAATTATAAGTAAAATCAATCCCTATTTTTTTTAAAAAAATTCAATTTACAGCAGATACAATACCTAATCGACCTAGTAGTCTATTAACATGGCAGCAGTTGCAGCACCAAAAATGCCAATTTGCAAAACAAGTTTCTTCCAAAACAACTCCATCACCCACAAGAGCATGCATCTAAATCACCATTATATTGAACAAAAACAGGAAGGAACCTAGATTTTTAGCACGCAAACCGAGAAAAATGGTAAGAAAATCTCAATGCAATCGTCGAGGAAAAATAAAATCCAACAAAAATAATGCACAAACAAATCGAATACCAACTTAAAAACACAAATTATAAGTAAAATCAAGCCTCATTTTTTCAAAAAAATTTTAATTTTTTGGATCAAATTATCAAATACGCAGTGAAGAAATCCCCAACATGAACATGCTTCTACAACACCCTTACATTGGAGAAAAGTTTTAACAAAAATTACATATCTTGCCACATTCCGACGAAATTAGTAAAGAAATTTCAACATGCAATCGCCAAGGATAATTGATATACACTAATTATCCGTCAAAAATCAAGTAAATTCCAACTAAAAACAATCACTTTCAGTAAAATCAAGCCCCGTTTTAAAAAAAAAAAAAATATTTGAACTTCAACGACTTCACCCGCCACAAATGAGTTCGAAAAAAATAAAAAAAAAACATCAATATGGAGCACAAATTAACCGGAACAAGAATATAACTTACCTGAAGTTAAAGATCAAAGTTGGAGCTGATTCACACAGCTCGAAATTGAAAATGATGGAAACGGAAGATGAAGCGGGTTGTTGTAAGGAGAGAAGATGGGAGAGAATTTATTTTTTGTATTTAATGGAAGAGTAGGATTAAATATGTATTTAATAAATACATAAGGATTTCAAAAGATTTAAAAAATACATAAGGATGTCAAAAAAAAATTATTTTACACTTAAACTCATAGCCCACAAAATCCTAAAAAATTAGAATTTGACAAAAGAAATGTCTATTTTCTAAAATAAGTTTTCAATCTTCTCTACCTAGCCTGTTTTCTCTTCAGGTCGATGTCTCCCCTTTTTCCTAAAAAGCTTTCTATTCTCCACCATTTTTCGTGAATACTCTGACCAATCTATAGTGTATAAAATTGTTGCTCCCTATTCTGCTCTAATTCTGGTCGTTACCAACTCCAGTTCATTACCCCTCAAGCAACAATCTTTGAATTTCAAATCTCAAGATCCCTAATTCCACACTGTGAATGCTTTCTCTTTTAGCCATTGTGGGAAGAAGTTTTTTCTTGCTAAAAAATTACTTCATAGCTAGTACTTTCTAATCTTTAATATTGTTCTGTTTTGTTCACTTTGGGTCTCGCTTGGACTTTGAGTATGGATATTCCCAAGTTTGAGCGTAGATCCTTGGACTGAAATGCTTCATCTCACTGCTTCCCAAAAGGTTAGTGCATTTTTTTAGTGTGTTTTCTCTCCACCGATGTGTTAGCTCAAAAATATTAACAAGTCGCAAGCTATGTTGAATCCTGGAAAACAGAAATTTTCAGAACATATTATTGGTCTAATATATGTAGACTTTCCTACGAAATCCATTTCCAGTTCATAGCAACAAGTGTAAAATTTATTTATTTAATATAATGTTTAAACAAGACCTGTATGGTTGTATTCATGTTTTAACTAGATTAATAAATGTTATTAGTATGTTCACATACTCATTATTGGCTGTGTATTCCACTGGTATATGTGTAAGAATAGGCTAGCTAGCAGATGGATTAGAACGTTTGTTAATATTTTACAAGATATGTCATTTAGTTCATTTCTAAATCTTAATATATTAGAGTTGTCTTTATTTAATTTAACATGTTATTTAAAAAATTTATTTGCTATTTCCCAAAGTATATTGTTTGGTAAAATATATGTTCAAGCCTTTTGTGTTCTTTGCTATATGACCGGTAGAAAATACCCCAATAGCTTCTAGTTTGATTGCGTGAATCTAAAAATTTTCCTCCATGCGCATCTCAGAATTTCAATATTTCTTGTGTATGTTGTCGGTTGAAATATATAACTATCTTCACTACTAATTTTTTACTTTTCTTTATTTTACATGTACTCTCGGGAGCTTATTTGGGGTCTCATGGCTTACCCTATCTCTGTGCAAATCAGGGAAGCAAACAAATATCGGATTACATATTTTCGACTAGCAGTCTAGTGTCTCCTTCGTGTTTTTCAAGTTTTATTCTTCTTCTGTAGACACTTATTGTTATTTTTGTTTAATATTTCGCACATTATTATTTTGAATTTATGTTTTTGTATGTTTTTTATTTGAATTAGAGTGAATATTTAATTATGGTAGCAAATTTAATTATTCCCTTTCTACCTCTTAGATTTTAAACATAGCATTATTACTAGGCTTAGTATTTTATTGATATTGTTAAAAGGCTAAAATTTAATAGGTAAAAAAACACCTTTTAGAATAATTGATCGAGTTGTTAAAATCCTTTAACGCTTCTTTAATATGAAATAGTAACCTATCAAGTTAGTTTCCCATTAATTAGTGACATCGAATTATTCAGAATATAAGCTTTGCGATAGGCAAATCTAACATCGCTAGACTCGGAAATTGATTTTAACTATTTTGAATATGGTAAATCAGTTCTTTTTTTTTTTTTTATCAATTTCAAATAAGAGATAGTAATTTTTCCAATTTGATTCCATGAGGCTTTTTCTTAAGAATTAAAATGACGAAAAATATTTTTTACAGCATGAGATTTTTCTTAATAAAAAATAACTAAATTCTCAAATCATAATGAATTTAAATATTTAATTTTATTTTTATAGTTATTTTCCAATGATTCATTTAGCGTAGGATAATTAGCCATCTTATTTATTTCTATTTTGTAAAATTTGATTAAAAAAAAAAGCGAAGGAGTCATTTTTTAGCATAACTAACTTTTTTTAAAAAGAAATACATAATTTAGATCTTTGTTTAATTTATTAATTAGAAAATTTTGTATATATTTTAAAAGTGATGATTGAAGATAACTTTCTTTTGACAATAATAAAATTTACATTATTTTTCTGAGGTCTATAAAAATTTCTTTAGTAATTCTCACAAATGGGCTGATTCTCAATATTTCTAAGTTCTTTTGGGAAAAGATATCATTTCCACCTCATATTATACAGGAAAAGTCAAAAACACACTTAAACTATATAAGTGACCTATTACACATCTTAACTATAAAAAAGTGATATTATTACCTCCCCGCGGCCCTCATTCTAAGGCGCGTATGTTACACTTATTTTAGGCGCGTCCAGCCTATTAAATAACAAAAGTCGAAAATTCGAATCCCCACCTAAACTATATAAGTGATCTATTACACGCTTTAATTATAAAAAGTAATACTTCTAACTCCCTAGATCTGACGTGAAAAATACATAATTATTTAAATAAAAAATGGCGCGTTTAAATTAAAAATTAATGCAAAAAAAATTAAAAAATTTAAAATACTCCTCTCCCAACCCACAACATCCATCTCTCCACCCCTACCCCCAAAACAATCATCTTCTTCATCACCCCCATCCCATACCATCATCTTTTTCATCACCCCCCACCCCGAAATTCCAACCCCAACCCAAACCATCTTCTTCTTCATTACCCCCACCCCAACCAACACAGTTTCTTCATCACCCCACCTCCGAATTCCAACCCCATCCCCAAATAATACAATTCATCCTCAACCTTCATCGAATCAATGTCAATTTCACAATGAACAAAATCAAATTATATTTGATGTTTAAATGGGCAAAATCAAATTTTATAAAAAAAATATATAAAATTTTGTAGCAAGGATATTTTCCGGTGAATTATCATCGAAAAAGTCGGATTCATCATCGACTTTCTCCTCTTTGTCTGTTAATTATTAATCCATCCAAAAATGGAGCTTGCTACCATATTAGTTTTTTTTTTTAAAGTACAACTGAAAAACAAAAAGAAAAAGTACGAAAATTTGTTGATCATTACCATTTAAAACACAGAGGCCAACAGTCGAATGACCATTTTTTGAAACAATAATGACTATTATAGCTGAGAATTTTTTAATTTTCTTTTTAAGAAAAGAAGATGGGTTATGGATGAAGACCAATGTTA
The DNA here is from genome assembly GCF_002878395.1 of Capsicum annuum. NCBI lineage: Eukaryota > Viridiplantae > Streptophyta > Magnoliopsida > Solanales > Solanaceae > Capsicum > Capsicum annuum. Next base: position 42,039,068 of record NC_061113.1, on the reverse strand, counting down.
AAAGAAATTAATTGTTATGGTAATTTTGTTGGTGGGATAAAGTTTATGGTGGTAAATATGGTGTAATAGAGGTAATGGAGGTTTTGGACATTGACAACACCGGAGGTTTTAGACATTAAAGAAGAAGGGGAAAAAATAAATTAAAAAGAAAAATGAAAAAATTATGAAAATAATAAATTTATTATTTTTTCGGATTATGCTAACGTGGCGCTGACGTGGCAGCGTTCGTAAAACACCACACCACAGGGTGCAAAAAGTATCATTTTTTTATAGTTAAGGTGTGTAACATGTCACTTATATAGTTTAGGTGTGGATTCGACTTTTCGACTATAGTTTGGGGTGGAAATAATGTCTTTTCCCAAGTTCTTTTTAATCTTTTTTCTTATGAATGATTAACATATGTTATTCTAAATAACAGATATATATTTTTTAATGCCTTACTTATATCTTTCTTAATATAATATTTGATTTCCTTATCTAATCTAAGTTTGATCGGCTAATCGTAGTTAGCGGATCTTTTAGAGTGTTTAATCCCTTCTATTTAGAACAGTTAGAATCACTTAGTTAACTAGATCTAAAAACGAAGTCTTTATTTGTTTTAATCACTTAGCTTATAATAGGTATCCTAATTTATCGTAAAATCAATTAGGTGACGACTTCCTTAATTTTATTTAGAGGTTTTCAATATATTTTACCTTGATTTGACCCGTGTTGAAATGGAGTATAACAACCGTTAAATTGCGTTGAACCCATAAAAGTTACAGTTGAAAATTTTCTAGTGTGCTGTTAATATCATTCTACAGTAAAATAGTGAATTGGGGCGCCAAAGAATAGAATAATAGTTACGCTCCAACTTCTAAATTTAAGGGTTGTTAAATACATAATTAATTAAGCAAAAATGAGATGCATTTGTATCTCTTAAATTGATCATAGAAGTAATTAATAGTCTAAGTAGGAAAAGGATCCCAAGCCTATATGAAACTAAATTTTCAACCACAAAATTTCGTAAGTCGAAGCCAAAATTATTTAATGTGTTCGGTATGATATTTGGAAAAAAATTCATTAGGAAAATAAATATTTTTAAAAAAATTTCCCTGTATTTCAAATCGTATTTTTATATAATTTAGACAAATATTATGAAAGGTGTGTAAGGGTTGTGAGGTGATGGGAATGAGGGATATAGAGGTGGGTGTAAAAATAAGGTGGGTCGGAGGGTGAAAAGTGCCCTGGTATCAACACTGATATCACGAATATAAGCCAAATCAGAACAAGCATCCTCTTTTTACCATGCAACAAGCACGTAGAAAGATACAACTCTCTTCAAATTCGAATTAAGAGTACCCTTCCAAGCTAACTTTGGCATACTCGATGTAGCTAAGGTCACAGTCTTGACATAATAGTCCAAAATATATAGCATGATAGAGAGCTAACCAATCCAACCCAAGGTCATATCAAAGTCAACCATATTAGGATGGTGAGTTTTTGCTCTCTTGTAAACAATTTTTTTAACTAATTTGTTATCGTCAAACATGTGTGAGATACTACAGAGCTGCCGAGGATAATCCTGCTACAGTGGTATCGGGACAGTTGTAAATGGGAACAGAAAGCAGCGGGTTAATGTTCTGATCCCAACATCTCAAGCAAAGACTAGTTGTTGTCCTTCTAGGCAAAGTGGCTGCTCACCAATACACCCTGAAAGCAATGATGTACTGACAGCACTGTTGCTGGCATTACCTCCACAAACATGGTCTGACATAAAATATATGAAGGTCTTGCAGGAGATAGAGAACCCTGTCTCAACAGAAAACCTGCCTCCTTTGCTGCAAGAAGAATTACCACTGTACATTTTGGTTGGAATTAACTTGAGCACTTGGAAGAGCGCCTCCTTTCTAATTAGTAGTTCTTACTATGGGTCCAATTGTTTTTACCTTTATAAGATTAATGTTAAGTACCGATTTCACTGTACTGTATTTTATGAATATAAGTCTCTTCCCTTGAAGAAGATTATCATATTATTTCAGGCTTAACTGATAATACTTTTCTAGTCAAATTGAAGGAACCCGTGACTGATAATTTTGTCATAGTAGTGAAACCTAAGGCGCATAACTGTCTTCTACTTGTTATTCAACCGTGTAGTGAGATTTACGTCTTATGCTATGCATCTTTGACCAAGTGACTGAGTTCAATGTTGAAAGTTATGAAACTCTGAGATATGGACTGATGTAATACTTTTCTGAATATTTTTCTGGGTAACTGCAGATTTTGCACCTACGAAGGCAGTTCCTCCTGCTTAATAGATGCAAGGATAACAAGGTAGAAGAAGATTTGGTGTACCTCCCTTTTAGTTTGGATTCCTAGGTTATTACAAATACATTATTCTGATGTGAGATTCAGATCAAGTCGCTCTAATTCCTCACACTTAAATTTACAAAGCACCCTAGAATCTTAAGCGACAAAACTTTGATGTCCTACTTCCTTTCATTCTTATAGGTTTAGTAAAATCAAGAACAAAAAGGCGCATCCCATAGAGCTCAAAATCTTTGTGGAGATTTATTTGGTTTTCAGAGATCAAATAGCTCTTTAGCACAAAATGCATGCCATGAAAATAAGAGGGTGTTGATCTATTCGGGAAAGTCGAGTTCATTGGTTGGCTGTGGGGATACCTTACACACATGATATGAGAAACCCTGCTCTGAAGCTTCTACGCCCTGCAAGCTCTTGGTTGTTATCAAAGTTACAACTTTAT
>NC_061113.1:42009824-42036222 GCF_002878395.1 Capsicum annuum | reverse complement strand
GCTAACTCATGGACTGATAGTTTATTTAAGCTAGAGAATTACGGGGTATTAAAATATCTCCTCCTTGGGAACATTCATCCTCGAATGAAACTGATTAAGCTGAGAAACACTGATAGACTGAGTTCACACACTGAACACGCATATCTGATGCATGGAATACATGACTTCAGCTACTGATAAGATGAGTTTCATATAGAACATGCATATTTGATGCATGAGTACATAGCTGAACTGATGCATGAATGCATGACTAAATATGCAACAATAATGGATACTAAGTTCATAACTCTAACTGGATCATGGAATTGAGTAAATCTAAGGAAGAATATCACCTTAAGCTAAGAATTCTAATGAACCTGAGATCATTTACTGACATGCATGAACGGGAACATGAGAACATGACTGAATCTGAAGCATGATATATAAACTAAATACCATGAACTGAACTAATTTCTTGAATACATGACATGCCATGGAATGGTCATACGACTGATATTGGAGTGAGAGAGTAAAATTATGAGTACCCATTACATCAAACTGGATCTTATTATGTGAAGAGAAAATAGAAGGTTTAGGATATGAAAGCTAGTGTATCTCTCCCTTGGGACATTATGTGCCCCGAAGAATGCTGTCTTGGCTGGGATTCTGAGAAAAATTGAGATGATGCACGGGGCACCTACGAACTGATTCGTGATTGAATATCTAGGATATGGGACTGAGGCATAATACATGAACTAGGATGAACTCGTAACTACTTGGATTCTCTATCTTGGAATAGTCATATTCATGAAACTTTGGATAGTATGACTGGGTGAAAAGATAGGCAAACCATACAAACCTGTCTGCCTAGCTGCTAAACTAAATTACTGGCTTTACGAACTAACTCATACTAAAAACTTATACCCAACTATAGCATTTCTTGACACTCTTTATATAAGGTTCTACTGACTTTAGGTAGCAAGGATTTCTTGGCATGGTCTGAATAAGACATATGAATGAGAATCCACCATATGGATAAAATTTGGTAATATATGTACTAATAACTTTACCTACTGAGGTCTGAGCTGGACTGAATTCTACCACTAGGTTCAAGCCTACTCAAATCTCCGAAATGCATTTAGCCACTTACACATCAATATGACATTCAAGCATATCTTCATAACTACAGCCTCAAGTAAAACTAGAATGAAATAATCTTTTCTTTACATGAAACATATACTCTCTCCCTTCTTAACAACTACTCATCACTACATCATTTCATAAGGAGAGTTCACTAAAGGTTAAAATATGGAGACCTGAAGTATGAATGGACACTATACTGAACTTGACAGTTAACTGAGGCCTGATATAAAACATCAACATCCTAGACTTTATCAAGAGATCTAAAATGAGGATGTACATGACAAAACCTAAATTTTTTGATCATTAGGAGTATAGCATAAGTCATGGGAACTGATCATATTGTAAAGCATGACAAGATTACATGAGTCATGAGTTGCATGAACTGAGTTTGAAGTTTTTGTATTCATGTAATATAATTCATAAACTGAGTGAACTGGAACTCCTTATACTAGGAACTATAATCGTACATGATTTTTGATAATGTGCATGAATAGGAGCTATGATCATAGAGCTGACATGTACTGCATGAGTAGATATTGTGATAGCTGCAGTGAAAAACTTTTCAATGAGGTAAGGACGGGTTGGTCATCAACTCTCCTACTTCTTTTCTACACATACTGACATTACTACTAAAATTTAAAATTCTAGCTTGATTACTTGTGCTACCATCTCCCTCTTAGCTTAAAGCCATTATTTTAAGTTTGTGAACCCTTTAATAAATTCTAAATCGAACTGAAACCACTTTACTCTGGAGCCCGTAATATAAAAATACTTGTAAACATTAAACTTATTCTGAAGGACTACTCCTGATAGTGTAAAGTCCACTGCTAGTACTTCCTTCTGATACATGATCCTTAGCTTTCTATTGCCCAAACAATCAACATATAACAATCTCAACACAGACTAGCTTAGAATTCTCAACTGCTCTTTCTACTAATTCAATCTAGAGATTCAAACTTAAATCAACAGAAACTGAGGTACTACCCCTTTAATCAAAGATTGGTCCATCAAGAAACTGAAATGGAATGACTCCATTACTGAAATTAACTGAAGGGATTTTTCGAAATACTGTAACCGAGAAATTTCTATATACTCATCTAGCCAGAATAGATTTACCTACTATTGTAAACGCTAAGAAAGGTTCTGTTAAGCTTTCTAGTATGACTTAAAGTTGACTGCTATGCAAGGAGTTACAAAAGACAGAGAAGCTCCTTGATCTAACAAGGCATGAATATATAAATGAAAGATCTATAACATAACAGTGACCATGTCAGGAGAACTTTCCTGATCTTGTTAGGACTGAAGTACGTAAGTATGATTGGGCGTTGCCCGCTGGCGGCACTGAAAGTAGCACCCTGCTGATTCGGGCGATTGGAGTGAGCTGAAGGATGGTTGTACTTACCCTGTTAGCGCAAATATTTTCCCCTATGACCCATTAATCTACACTCTCGTATCCTGTGGCCTGGCTTACCACATCCAAAACATACATCACTGCTAGCTTTACATACATCTAGGTGATGTCTACCATATTCTTTGCAAAGTGGTTAGGTACGACCACTACTCATACTACCCTAGGTTTTGGAGCTTGGCGCCCCATCATAACTATTATTCCTAAACTTTTGTACTGGCGCACTAGCTGAGGACGAAGATGGAACTAAACATTTTTTATGAAACTTAGAATAGTTACCGCCCTCAGGCTTAGGCCGATTGAAATTGAAACTACCTATTCTAGCTCTCTTGTTCTCTCTTACCTTCTTCTTAAGCTTTTACTCCTCAATCTATTAAGCATGGACCATAAGCCTAGAGGTGTCCATCTCCTTAATTAACATTGCAGTTCTACACTCCTTAACCATACTATCTGACACCCTAAACATAAACTTGCTCATTCTAGACCTATTGTCTTCTACTACATGGGGAGCATACCTGGATAACTGAGTAAACTTAAGGGAATACTCTTTCACACTTATACTTCCTTGCTTGAGATTGATGAACTCTAACACTATGGCTTTTCTCATCTCTAAGAGAAAGAATCTATCTAGAAAAGCAGTAGCAAACTCTTCCCACTTTATGGGCTCTACACCTATGCCCCTGTCTACCTTCCATTTCTTAAACCACGTATGAGCTACATCTTGTAGCTGGTAGGAAGCTAACTCATCACTCTCACTAGAAGTCACTCCCATGATATCTGCGACTTTCTAAACTTGATCAAGGAATTTCTATAGATTTTCTTCTAACTTAGATCCTGAGAATATAGGAGTATTCATTCGGGTAAAGTCCTAAATCTTGGCTGGAGCAGTATTGGTCACTCAATTGGCCTGAATAGAAGCTGGTTGTTCACTCTCAGCTGCTATTGAATGGGCTATAGTATTGAACGCAGTTCTGAATTCTGCATGGGAGACATACTCGTCCAGGGGATCTGCCTAAACGGGTAGAGGTGTAGACTGGTTTCCTGTTCTTTTTCTGTTGTTCTTTTTGGGAGGCATGTTCTGTAAATAGAAGGAAGAAATGAATTAGACTAAGATTTTAAATTGAGCTCATGTTCACTTACATGCCATGAATGCTGAAAGAAGGAAAACTTTTCCTAAAATACCGCATAGCCTCCTATCCATAAGTATGGAGCACTACACACCCATTTACAAGACTCTACTAGATATGGATTTTAGACTCCTTAGGACTCTGTTGAACCTTAGGCTCTAATACTAAGTTTGTAATTCCCCAAGTCTGTACCCTGGACGCTACACGGTTCTTACAACCCCGAAGGACCACAAGTTAACCTATGACTGATATCTGCTATGAGCACTAAATAATAATATTAAAATAGATGAGGAATTAGGTAGATTTTCCATAAGGTTCAAAATCTAAATACTAATAAACAATAACATCTAGTAAAAATATTTGAAAACTAAACACTGACTGAACTAGTATAGCTTTAAAGCCTCTACTGAACTATTTGAATATGGAGTTGATGGGATAAGCCCCAAACTAACTCTGAATACTTCACTACTGATAAACTGAAATACTAAAAAAAAAGTATGCCCTCAATAGATGAGGATTCACTACTAAATCTATATTGCTGAGTGGATCAGTCTAAGCGCGGTCGGGAACCTGAGTGTTCGAACCTATGATATGAGACATCATAGTGCAAAGAAAGTGTATGCGTCAGTACGTGAAATGTATTGGTATGCTAGATAAGGTAAGGCTGAATGCAAGGGTTCATATACATGAATAGTAACTAACTGGATTAATAGAGTAACTGGGTATGAGAGTATATGGATAACTAAAATTGTTGTAAACACTGAGTATGTAATATTATGGACATACATATATATATATACTATATCTGAGCTTTTCTGAAGCAAAATACTGAGTTTTGATAACTGAGTAACTGACATCTGACGTTGTAAATAAATGAATTACTAATACTGAGTGACTATGTCTGACAGTCTTGATTCTGTAGAACTAAACTAAATTCTAAACTGAGACTGGAATTGAGACTGTGGGAGGTAATCATCTAATCTACATGCCCCAAATCTGAGATGATAGGGGTCCAACCTATGACCTCAGTTGGAATGATGATAATACCATGCCACGAGTAGTAACACTGGCTGTGGGGTCAGTCCTAGTCTAGCAGGTGACCCCTGATATTAGTCCTAAACTAGCGAGTGATCCAAGAGTATGTCAGTCCTATCTAACGGGTGACACCTCATAACCTACGCTGACTACATAGTTCTGGAACTTAGGGATTGCTTCTAGGGACCCAGTCCTAACTAATAGGTGAGCCCCCATCCCTAGACTCGCTCGATGTTGAATCCTACTCCCAACTAAAAGACATTAAACTGATTATACTGAACTGGAATAGATTGATACTGAGTTTTCTTGAGTTTTGTAACTGATTGAGTTTTACTGAGTTCTGTAACTGACTGAATTCTGCTAATCATGACATGACTGATACTATTTTGTAACTGATACTGGCTCTAGCTAAACAACTAAATTATCGGTTGTTAAATACTCCCAGGACTTGATATCATAAAAACAAAGGCATAGCATAATCTTGAGTAACATAACAATGTTCACTTGATCATTATTTATTCATAAAGGCATTTCATCAAACACTTGTAATGCATTAACTTGTACATAAATGGGGAAGATATGTTAGCATGCTGTAATGGCATTATTTATTTCTCATGTACAATTTATCAAACACATGGGAGGCACAACTAAATCATTAAATCATAAACACTTAGGGTTGATATGGTTTCAATAATCAACTTGCAAATTGAAGGGTTTATCATGAATATCATATAAATCAGCACATACTAAGATCAATTCTTGGAACTTGTAATTTAAATCATGGATTAAAACCCAACAATAACATGAACATGAATTCAATTCAACTAAATCACGAAAAATCATAAATACACAATCTTTGTATTTTAAAAAGGGTTCTTGGACTTCATGGGTGAAAGAGGACCATGAATGAACACCTAACATACCTTAGAAGATTCTTTCTTGAGGGTTTGTGGAGAAAATTCTTAGGCTTGTTCTTGATTTCTTGAACTAGAGTTTTTGCCTCTTTGAGAGAGAATGTTTTATTCTTAAAATAAAGTGAGGAAATAATGAGGCAATAGGTTATTTAGTGGTTTAATTTTATGTTTAGACTGATTAGGGCCATGGAAAAAGATCCAATTACCTGTGGACAATATATATAAATTCTTACTGAAAAATCTGATTTGGGTATCGGGTGCAACGCGGCGCTATCATGCCATGTCACTGGAATTTGATAATTGGGAACTAGGGGCTTGGTGCGATGTGGTAGAATTGCGGAGCCCCTTTGATTTTGAATTTTTTACTCATCGCGACGTGGTGAGATTGAATTAGAACACTGGAACTGGACAATTATAAAATTAGCTGGTGGAATAATGCACCATGATTGTGATGCCTTACTGGATTTAACAATTTCCATTTGGTCCAGCTCTGCGATGCGCTGCAGTGCCAGTTGGTACACTGTTTTGCTAAAATGACTCTAAGTCTTCGTCTGGGTATCGGTTTTGGATGAATTTTATATTGTTGGAAAGATAACTGAATTTACTATGTATTGGTGAGCTCTAAACTAAAAAATACTGAGTATTTTAAACATTTTATATTAAATAACTTATGGACTGAGAGTTAATTTAAGCTAGAGAAATAAAGGGTATTACAATATCTCCCCCTTGGAAACATTCATCCACATTGATAGACTGAGTTCACACACTGAACATGCATATCTGGTGCATGGAATACATGATTGCAGCTATGGATAAGTTGAGTTTCATACTGAACATGCATATTTGATGCATGAGTACATAGCTGAACTGATTTATGAATGCATGACTGAATATGTAATAGTAATGGATACTAAGATTATAACTATAACGGGATCATGGAACTGGGTAAATCTAAGGAAGACTGTCACCTTAAGATAAGAATTCTAATAAACCTGAGATCATTTACTGAACATGCATGAATGGCAGCATGAGGATATGACTGAATCTGAAGCATAATATATGAACTAAACACCATGAAATAAACTAATTTCTTGAATATATGTCATGCCATGGAATGGTCATACAACTGAGATTGGAATGAGAAAGTTCACTTATGAGTACCCATTACATTAACTGTATCTTGTTATGTGAAGAGAAAATGGAAGTCTTAGGACATGAAAGCTTGGGGGTTATAGATCATTTCCCCCTTGGGACATTATGTCCCTCGAAGAATGCTGACTTGGCTGGGATTCTGAGAAAAACTGAGATGATGCATGGGGTACCTATGAACTAATTTATGACTGAATATCTAGATTCTAGTACTAAGGCATGATACATAAACTAGGTTGAACTTGTAACTACTAGGATGCTCAATCTTGGAATAATTATATTCACAAAACTTTAGATAGTATGACTAGGTGGAAAGATTGGGAAACCATAGAAACTTGTCTGACTGGCTTCTAAACTGAATTGCTGGCTTTACGGACTAACTCACATTAATACCCATCTAGATCATTTCTTAACACTCTTTCTATAAAGTTCTACTGACTTTAGTGAGCAAGGAAATCTTGGCATGGTTTGAATAAGACATTTGAATGAGAATCCACCACATGGCTAAAATTCAGTATTATGGGCACTAATAACTCTACCTACTAAGGTTTGATCTGGACTGAATTCTCCCACTAGGTTCAAGCCTATTCAAATCTCCAAGGTGCATTTAGCCACTTACATATCAACATAACATCCAAGCCTATCTTCATAACTATAGCCTCATGTAAAACTAGCATGCAACAATCTTTTCTTAACATGAAACATTGACTCTCTCAGTTCTAAACAACTGCTCATCATTATATCATTTCATAGGAGAGTTCACTGAAGATTAAAACATGGGGACCTAAAGCATGAATGGACACTATACTGAACTTGACACTTAACTAGGGACTAAGGAATAGAATATCAACATCTTGGAGTTTATCAAGAGATCTAAACTGAGGATGTACATGACAAAATCTGAATTTAGCTGATCATTAGGAGTATAGAATAAGACATAGGAACTGAGCATACTATAAAGTATGACATGATTACATGAGTCATGAGTTGCATGACCTGAGTTTGAAGTTTCTATATTCATGAAACATGATTCATAACACTGAGTGAACTGGAACTCCTTATACTAGGAACTATAAGCGTATATGATTTTAAATAATGTGTACGAATATGAGCTATGATCATATAGTTGACATGTACTGCGTGAGTAGATATCATGATAGTTGAAGTGAAAAAATTTTAACTGAGGTAAGGATGCATTGGGTATCAACCTCTCCCACTGCTTTTCTAGACATATTGACATTACTACTAAAATCTGAAAGTCCGACTTGGTTACTTGTGCTACCATCTCCCCCTTAGCTTAAAGCCATTATGCCACGTCTATAAACCCCTCAATAAATTCTAAATTGAACTGAAACCACTTTAGAGGCCAAGATATAAAAATACTTGTAAACATTAAACTCATTCTAAAGGACTTCTCCTAATAATGTAAGGTTCACTGCTAGTACTTCCTTCTGATACATGATCCTTAGCTTTCTATTGCTCCAACAATCATTATATAGCAACCTTAACACTAACTTAGAATTCTGAAATCCTTTTTCTACTAGTTCAATCTAGATATTCAAACTTAAATCAACTGAAACTGAGGTACTACCTCTTTATTCAAAGATTAGTCCATCAGGAAACTAAAATAGAATAACTCCATTACTGAAATTAACTAAAGGAATTTTCTAAAATACTGTAACTTAGCAATTTTTGTATACTCATCTTGATGGAATAGATTTACCTACTGGGGCAGGAACTAAGAAAGGTTCTGTTAAGATTTCTAGTATGACTTAAAGTTGAGTGCTATGCAAGGAGTTACAAAAAACATAGAAGCTCCTGCATATAATAAGGCATGAATATGTAAATGAAATATCTGTAACGTACCAGTGACCACGTCAGGAGAACTTTCCTGATCTTGTCTGGACTGAAGTACATAAATCCTATTTAGGTGTTGCCCACTGGCGGCACCAGAAGTAGCACCCTATTGATTCAGGTGATTGGACTAAGCTGAAGAAAGGTTGTATTGACCTTATTGGCGTAAATATTTTCCCCTCTGAGCCATTACTCTACACTCTCGCATCATATGGCCTGGCTTACCATATCTAGAACATATAATACTGCTAGCTCTATATTTATTTAGGTGATGTCTACCACATTCTTTGCAATACAGATAGGTATGACCATTGCTCATACTACCCTGGGTTTTGAAGCCTAGTGCCCTATCATGACTGTCATTCTTGAAATTTTATACTAGCACACTAGCTGAGGATAGAGCTGGAACTAAAGATTTTGGATGAAACTTGAAATGGTTACTACCCTCTAACTTAGGCTGGTTAAAATTAAAACTACCTGTTCTAGTTCTCTTGTTCTCCCTCTCCTACTTCTTAAGCTTTTGCTCCTCAATCTGTTGAGCATGGACCATAAGCCTAGAGATGTCCATATCCTTAATTAACATTGTAGTTCTGCACTCCTTAACCATACTATCTGACACCCCAGACACAAACTTGCTCATTCTGGACCTATTTTCTTCTACTACATTGGGAGCATACTTGGCTAACTGAGTAAACTTAAGGGAATACTCTTTTACACTAATACTACCTTGCCTGAGATTGATGAACTCTAACACCTTGTCTTCTCTCAGCTCTAAGAAAAAGAATCAATTTACAAAAGCAGTACCAAACTCTTCCCACTCTATGGGCACTGCATCTATGCCCCTATATACCTTTCACTTCTTAAACCATGTATAAGCTACATCTTGTAGCTGGTAGGAAGCTAACTCAGCACTCTCACTTGAAGTCACTCCCATAATATCTGTGACTTTTTTAACCTGATTGAGAAACTCATGCGGATTCTCTTCTAACTTAGATACTGAGAATAGGGGAGGGTTCATTCAGGTGAACTCTTAAATCCTGGCTGCAGCAGTATTAGCCACTGGGTTGGCCTGAACAGCAGCTGGCTATTTGTTCTTAGCTACTACTAAATGGGCTCGAGTAGTGAATGCAACTCTGAATTCTACATGGGAGACATACTCGTCTAGGTGATCTGCTTGAATGGGTAGAGATGCTGACTGGTTTTCTATTCTTTTTTCATTGTTCTTTTTGGGAGGAATGTTCTATAAATGGAAGGAAAATGAATTAGACTGAGAGTTTAACTTGAGATCATGTTCACTCACACGACATGAATACCGAAAGAAGGAAAACTTTTCCTAAAACATGTCATAACTTCCTTTATATAAGCGTGGCGCGCTACACACCCATGCACAAGACTCTACTAGATGCGGCTTTCGGACTTCTTAGGACTCTGTTGAACCTTAGGTTCTAATACCAAGTTTGTAACACCCCAAATCTATAACCCAGACACTACACGATTCTTATGACCTCGAAGGACCACAAGCTAATCCATGGCTGATATCTGTTGTGAGCACTAAATAATAATACTGAAATAAATGCAGAATTAGGTTGAATTGCCATAAGGTTCAAAATCTAAATACTGATAAACAATAACATCTGGTAAAAACATCTGAAAACTAACTCTGACTGAACTGTGTATCCTGAAATCCTCTACTGAATTGTTTGAATATGAAGTTGATGGGACAAGCCCCCAACAAAATCCAACTACTAAACTAATGATAAACTGAAATACTAAATTAAAGTATGCCCTCGATAAATGAGAACTTACTACTAAATCTGTATTGTTGACTGGATCTGTCTAAGTGTGGTCGAGAACCTAAGCGTCCGAACCTATGAAATGAGATATCATAGCCCAAAAAAGGAGTACGCGTCAGTATGTGGAATGTACTTGTATGCTAGATGAGGTAAGGATGAATACAAGGATTCATATACATGAACAGTAACTAACTGAATGATATAGAGTAACTGGGTATGAGAGTACATAGCTAACTGAAACTACTGTAAATACTGAGTATGTAATATTGTGCACACACACACACACACACATATATATATATTGTTCTGAGCTTTTCTAAAGCTAAGTACTGAGTTCTAATAACTGAGTAACTGATATCTGACGTTACTGATAAATGAATTATTGATACTAAGTAACTGTGTCTGACAGTCCTAATTTTGTAGAACTAAACTAAATTCTAAACAGAGACTGTGAGAGGTAATTATTTAAGAGACATGCCCCAAAACTGAGTTGATGGGGGTCCAACCTGTGACCCCAGTTGAAAGGGTGCTAATACTGTGCTACATGTACTAATACTGGTTGTAAGGTTAGTCCTAGTCTAGCGGGTGACCCCTGAGATTAGTGCTAAACTAGAGGGTTATCCCTGAGTATGTCAGTCCTATCTAATGGGTGACACCTCATAACCTATGCTGGCTACATAGTTCTGGAACTTAGGGATTGCTTCTAGGGACCATTCCTAACTAACGGGTGAGCCCCGATCCCTAGGCTCGCTCAGTGTTGAATCCTACTCCCGACTAAAAGAAACTAAATTGATTATACTGAACTGGACTAGATTGATACTGAGTTTTCCTGAGTTTTGTAACTGACTGAGTTCTACTGAGTTCTATAGTTGATGGAATTATACTAATCATGACATGACTGATACTATTCTGTAACTGATACTGGCTCTAGCTAAACAGCTAGATTATTGGTTATTAAATACCTCCAGGACTCGATAGCATAAAAAGAAATGTATATCATAATCTTGAGTAACATAACAATGTTTACTTGATCATGATCCATTCATAGAGATATTTCATCAAACACTTGTAATACATTAACTTGTACATGAATGGAGAAGACATGTTAGTATACTGTAATGGCATTATTTCATTCTCATGGACTATTTATCAAACACATGAGAGGCACAACTGAATCATTAAATCATAAACACTTAGGGTTGATATGGTTTTAATAAGCAACTTGCAAATTAAAGGGTTTATTATGAATATTATGTAAATCAGCACATACTAGGATCAATTCTTTGAACTTGTAATTTAAATCATGGATTAAAACCCAACAATAACATGAACATGAATTCAATTCAACTAAATCATGAAAATACATAAATACACAATCTTTGTATTTTAAAAAGGGTTCTTGGACTTCATGGGTGAAAGGAGCCCATGAATGAACACCTAACATACCTTAGAAGATTCTTTCTTGAAGGTTCTTGGAGAAAATTCTTAGGCTTGTTCTTGATCTCTTGAACTAGGGTTTTTTCCTCTTTGAGAGAAAATGTTTTATTCTTGATAGAAAGTGAGGAAATAATGAGGCAATAGGTTATTTAGGGGTTTAATTTCGTGTTTAGAGTAATTAGGGCCATGGAAAAAAGACCCAATTACCCCTGAAAAAGATATAAAAATTCATACTGAAAAACCCAATTTGGGTACCTGGCGCGATGCGGCTATATCTCATCGTGTCACTAGAATTCGACAATTGGGAACTGGGGGCTTGGCACGACACAGTGGAATTGCGGAGCCCCTTCGATTCTAAATTTTGGACTCATCGCGACGTGGTGGGATCGTGTTGGAACACTGGAACTGGACAATTATGAAATTTATTGGTGGCGCGACGTGCCATAATTGTGATGCCTTACTAGATTTAACAATTTCCATTTGGTCCTGCTCTGCGACGTGCTGCAGTGCCTGTTGGTACACTGTTTCGGTAAAATAACTCTAACTCTTTGTTCAGTTATCGGATTTAGGCGAATTTTATATCGTTGGAAAGCTAACTGAATTTTCTACACATTGGTAATCTCTAAACTAAAAAATACTGAGTATTTTAATTATTTTTTATTGGATAACTCATGGTCTGAGAGTTAATTTAAGCTAGGGAAATACGGGGTATTACATTATGGAATCATACTAATATTTTAGATAAGAGAAAAGACATTCTTTATTGTGAAAATTTTGTAGTGACTACCCAAGAAAAAGGTAAAGGTGAAAACGGAAGTGGGAGATGAACCTTCTTTATGTAAAATAGTTAGAAAGGGGATATGTGACAAAAATCTTTGTGAAAGTGATTGAAGTTTCTAGTTTTTTGGGCGAAAATCCATAAAATGGGTGTAGTAAAGGTAGGCTTAAATGTTGTGAATGATAGATACATAAACCATTTAGCTATTGGGTTAGTATTTCTTGATTAAGACCCGAACTTGTTTGATTATAGTGATAATACGAAGTAGTATTCTTAAAGGAGTGTAGATTATAGGGTCCCATAGCTTAAGCTAACACTTTTTAACAATGGGTAAGACTTTAGCATAGAAGCACTATGTTGTAGGACTCAAACTCATGTAATTAGGTGTGTTGTGGGGGAATTATAAGTTGGAAATGATGAAATATGTTATTCATTGTGGAGTGCATAGTTGAGTAGTGTCACTAAATCTAAGGGTTATTTGTCATATCATGTAATGTGGAGAATACCTCCATTCCTATGTCCTGCAAAACTTTATTTCAGGTTTAACATCAATGTAAATCAGAACCTATGGTCACCAAATAAATTCATGTCTTACATTGTTATGATTATGCTCCATAGAACTCATGTCCAAGGTAATCTCTATGTCAAATCTCATTATCTCATGCTTTGTGACTACACAATTCACTTGGTAATGTCATAAATCTCTTCTTGATGCCTATGTATGTCTTGTTGAAGGATAATTCCTAATATGAGGTTACGGCCTTTATTCTATACTTCTAGAGATTCAACAAATTTCTATCCATCATTCGAGGACGAATGATCCCAAGGAGGAGATAATGTAACACCCTACATTTTTGGGCTAAAATTTAAACCATCCTTTCTACATGTATATACTCAAATCCAATGATTTATATTAGATATAAGTGTGAATAATACTTCTTTATTAACTACTTAGTGTGGGAACATCTTTGGATATGCATATAAGTCATAAGAATCTCCTAACTCAAAGTTGAGTTGAGAACTTTCCTATCGATTGAGTTTTAGTAGACGT
Organism: Capsicum annuum; assembly: GCF_002878395.1. NCBI lineage: Eukaryota > Viridiplantae > Streptophyta > Magnoliopsida > Solanales > Solanaceae > Capsicum > Capsicum annuum. The sequence goes on along the minus strand of NC_061113.1, from coordinate 42,022,554 downwards.
TCTAAATTAGGCCAAATTCTAACGACTATTAATTCTAGGATATAATGAGTTATGTGGCCTACTATATATAAAATTAAAGACGTTGTCAATCTGAGTTTGGAGTAAAACATTATAGTCACTTTAGTGAGACATTGTCCAGGGTGTGTGATGGTCGTACGAGGCAATGTTGATGCTATGATTGGGGTCACGAGGCATAGCAGGAGCCGTGCGATTGGGCCTGTGGTGCATCTCCTCTTCTCAGACATAAAAATACGTTTTTTCCTCATTAAATCAAAGGAAAAATGATCCTATAACCCCCTCAATCCTTTTTATAACCCTAAAGTCGTCCTAAATTAGTAGAAATCTCTCAAATTCCTCATTCTCTTCTTCCCAAGAATATCAAAAAGGATTTCTTAATTCCAAAGTTCATAGATTCCAAACTTAAGTTTCTTCTTCAATTTTCCTCTATCAATACATATGTAGAACTATCCTAACACTCATGGGTGTAAGTATGATCATTGTGTACTTGCTTTATGCTTTGGTATACAAAACCAAACACTCAAATCCTTGTGGAAACCCGAGGGTTTATCAGACTATGTCGGGTACTCTATCTAACCCAGAACTAAAGTAAAGAGTTAAGTCTATGCTTTACAAGATTGATTAAAAACTTTTAATTATGCCCATGTGTTTTGATTTTTATTATGTTAAATTATTTTTACAATGCTCTTAATTATTTTATATGAAATATATATTTTTTGGATCTTCCTACATACCAATACATTCCAAGTATTGACCATCCTCAGGCGGCTACATTGTCTTATAATGTAGGTTCTGAGGCTCAATCTCATGGTCTATCACAACAGTAAAACCTTCATAAATGTCAGAGTTGGTGAGCCATCCATCCTCTGAAAGACATTTATTCTTATGATCCGTTTCTTTCAATTTATGATTCAGCCGAGGGCCTTGTCCCGACCTAGATAGTTATTCTTCAATAAAGGCTTCATGGACTACATTTAGTTATTGGTTTTTATGACATTATTAATATAGTTTTCTTATAAGTTTCCTTAAAATTTGTTATATCTTCTGCAGTTTATATGAATTATGCTTATGATGGTATGCCAAGGGGTCTCTCAACCTTCGTGATTTTGGATACCCGTCGTGGCTAGGGCCTCAGCTCGGGTAGTGACACCGTCAAACCCTTGACTAGACATCACTCTGAACCATCACAACATGATAAAATTTTGTTCTTATTGGTTCATCCTAACTGTTTTCCTTGACAGGTCATCACAAGTGTGATAGTTCATCACACCAAGCTGTCACGCTCTGGCATACAGACACTTTTTAGTAAATTAAGCATAAATTTTTACTCTAATAACAAATTAATTAACAGTTAGAGACATTATAAAGAAGACGCAAAGACCTTTCATTTTTTGGGTCTTGATCTACAAAAACTTTATACACTAAGATTTATAATCATTTGAATTGGACTATAAAAAGATTCTTCATATGAAATTAATCGTTAAGGAAGGTTTCAACTTATCTATGAGTTAGGAGTTACTTATGGCCTTAATATATATCTCAAACACTCCGTATACTACCAAACATGAAATTTCAACCTATATGTACTTGAAGCATGATTCTTGTCACACCCCTTTTTACGTACTCCAAAAGATTTATATTTTTAGTTCGAAAGGGTTTTATTATATAAGTGACAAGAAATGAAAATTTATTTCGGAAAAGGATTATTTACCTTTTTTACTCAGAGTCGCCACTGGCATAATCTGGTGTGCCAAGTCACCATTGGAAAAAATTCTTTTCAAAACCATTTGACTCTTTAAACTGGTTTGCGAACAAAGACTCCGGCTAAGGAATTCTGTTGACCGAGGGGAAGGTGTTAGGCACCCCTCGATCCAATGGTTCAACCACGGTCGCATGGTAGAGTGTATCAACTATTTTGGCATTACGAAATGTATAAACCACACAAAAGCACGCAAAATAATCAAACAATAAACAAAACAAAACAATCCAAAAATATAAAGTCCAGTCCAATTATACAGTCCAAAAATAAATAATGCGGAAATATAAATTTATTCTACCCTAGACTAATCCTATACTACGCTATACCGCTTCACCCGACGCCTCGGGCCTTCACCACGAATATCTTCCAAGTACAAGGTACTTCGGGGCATTCCCCGGTGAATAAATATATACAGATACTTCGGGGCATTCCCCGGCCAAATTATATAATTGAATTAAATGCGACAAAAAACCAAAACCATTCCAACACATATTTCAAACATGTCTTCAATCCACCATGCCTAAATTTGCCTACCCGAACCTACCATTTGCATATTTAATTAGCGACCTAAAATCGTGACACTATTGAATTTAATCGAGTCGATGCTTATCGCGAATTAAGCGACTATCAATGAATCAACATAAACTAATGTTCACTTTTGTCAATTTTAATTCCACCCCAAACTATCAATCTTAATTCTCCAAACAAGATATCATCTCATCACATAATCCATAATCAATCCACAATCAAGGGAATTAAAATACCAAACCAGAACAACAATAATTCACATCATTACGAGTCAACTAACACACTATATTAGAATCAATGCATCGGATACCATCAACAATAAAACAAAAGAGGTAAAGAGTAGAATTAGACCTTGATGACGACTTTATTCCAAATATCAGTCAATCAAAAGATGGAATCCGCACATCGAAAAACCTCAAATCGAACCTCAATAACGAGCCACACCAAACTCGACCAACAACCTTAATTCCGAACTCGATTTAATCACCACATCAGACCAAAATGTTGTAATAACTAAAACCCACAACTAATTTCACCGAAACCAAATTCAAACGACCAATTCGCCTAGTTCAGAAAGAACAACGACAAAATCTAGTCCAAAATAACGATTGACCAAGAACAGAATGCAAAACCAAAACCCGCACCCGACCCGATTTCAAACAGAACCAAACACAACAACGATTTCGATGGACATTGCCGAAATTCGATCGCACTACCCTCCTTCCCAGTTGTTTCCCCTTTATGCTTTGCTCCCAATCTTTCGATCCCTCTCTCTATTTTGATCTTTCTCTCTCACTCAAATCTCTCTTTCACTCGAATCTCTCTTTCTCCGATCTTTCTCAATCTCTTCTCGATCTCACTGTTTCCTCTCCAGCGACGCAGAAGACGATGACAAGCATGAAAACAGACCAGATTCTGAGGTCAAAAAAATGATTTAACGTAGATTTGGATGGAACAAAGGGTTGGACGTCGTGTTTTCACTACACCGGAGCTCCGGTGAGACTAGTATTGTCGACAAATGGGAGAAAAGCAGATGGATGACAGCAGAGAGAAGGATCCGGTCATCACCGGCGATGTGCTTACCACCAGAACAGTGACTCCGCACAAAATTTTTCACTCTCAATTTCTCTTTGCTTTGCTCCTATTCTCTTCACTTCTCTTTCTTTTCACTAGCATGTGTGTGCGTGTCTCTATGGATGTGTGTTGCTGTGTGCTTCAAGGAAAAAAATGGAAGAGGAATTCTGTGTGGGTGTATCTGTGAAGAAGAAAAGAAAATTGGAATGTTCTCTGTGTGTATGTGAATTTTTTTTCGTCCGAATCCCTTTTTTGTTGTGTATCCTTGGTGATTGTATATTATTGTTGGTGAAATTGAAATTCTGAGGTGAGTGAGTGTGAGTGTAAGTGGGGTCACGTGGGTTAGGGGGTAGTGGTGAGGTGGGGTAGAGTTTGTTAGGATAGGGTAGGTAGGTGTTGTTTTTAAATTGGATGGGTTGTTAGAATATTAGGATAAAACAAAATTAGTTAGGGGTTGTTATTTTTGTCATTTTGTGGAGGGATTATCACACGGGTGAGGGTATACGATAGGATAAGGTAAACAATAGGTAAAAACGATATCGGGGAGGGACGAAATTAGGTGTCTACAATTCTAATCTTAGAAGAAATTTTTGGGGTGTTACAGGTTCCTTTGCTGAATTCTTTTAACTGATCAATTGGGATCATTCCCTTAGATGAGACTGGAAACTCCTTATTAGATGGTGTTTGTTTTGTAGAATGTTCTGTTTCATGAACTTCTAGAGCCTTTTTAGTGCAATGCTAGAATCTTTGTCTATTAAGATTTCCATTCTATTCACCAATTTATGAATTCAAGCATCTTGATTTTACACATTTCATCAAACCTTCAATCGCCTTTGTCAGATTAGCAAGCTGCTCCTCTAGGGATGAGGCATCAGTTACCATTGCTTGCATAATTATTAGAGGCGTTGAGGAGTAGGACAGATTGTGGCATAATTTAATTTTTAAAGTGCTCAACTCATGTGATGTAAGTGGAGGTGATCCATTAGCTGAATGACCATCATTCTTCGTGGTAGATTTTTTTGAACCAAAGAGCTCAAGTAGAGCCATAGTCTTCTTAATTCTCTCAGACACATTGCCTCCTTCTTCTAAAGAACTTGTAGAAAACCTTGCTCCTTTTGAGGTTGAAGATTCAAAAACTAGAGTTAGTGTGTAAGACACTTGGTGTGCTATTGTGCTAACATGCTAGCCTTTTTCTTTGTGACGACTCCAAAGTAGCACCAAGAATGTTTTTTACTTAAGCAAAAATTTGAAATCAGCATCATTGGAGACAGACGGTTGAAAGTTGTCATTCTTGTAAGTCATTTCAGTGTTCTTGTACTTTGATTTTGGAAAAGTTAAGATGAGAAATAGAGATTTTCTAACTAGGTATTTCAGAATTTATAGACAATAAAATTTGAGTTGAAAAAATAATAGTCGAAAAAAGGAAAAATACTGCAGTAATCTTTTAATTTGATTTATAATACTAAGTGTTACAATCTCTATAAATCCTCTTATTCGTCATTTCAAATGTGAATTCAAGGAATTCGATCTTGATATGAAATTTTTTGAATTTGAATTTGATGAATTTAATCTCGACTTGTGGATTTGTTGGACTTGATCTTGATTTGTACTTGAATTCAATGGTTTTTGAGCTCAATCTTGAATCTTGTGATCTTGATCTTGAGTCACAAATTTAATGTACTTGATCTTGATTTGTAATTGAATTCAAGGGCTTTTAAGCTTGATCTTAAATCTTATGGTCTTGATCTTGAATCTTGATGAACTTAATGCTTGAATGCTTGAACTTGTGGCTTGTAGAGAATTCTGAATCTATGATATTTGATTCATGAGTTTTCTCTTACTTCTTGTTAAAATTCTTCGTTTCTTTTCTAAATTATGATACCTTTATTTATAATTGTAGGAGAAAAAAAGTTAAGGTAAATACAAACTCTTTTTGACCAACTAGATTAAAGTGACATGGTCATTTTTGATTGGTTGAAACATGTCAATTTATATAAGTAGCGTATTTTAATTGACCTTTGATTTCACTAGGTATGCTGCATCATTTTGATATGTGATATGATATTGACTCTTTCACATGACATAGCATGCTACGTTATTAGCTGTGTGGCACCCAGTTGGGCTTCTAGAATAAAATGACATTTTGCGTTTAGCAAATTAAATTCATCATTTATAACCCAAATTAATGATTCACCTCATAAAAATTGGATCTAAATTAAATTCATATTTGTTTGAACTTAATAATTAATCCAATTATATTAATTCCACACTACTTACATGGACTAATATATTTAAAATGTGTATGATCACACCTACGGTCAAAAATAATTTAAGTTTAAGTTTCAAGAGACGTGACTCCTTTACTATCACGATCTCCTGCAAATGTCAAGTCCCAAAACTTAATTAATGACCTTACCATATTAATTAAATAATTTAGTAGAACAATGAAAAAAATACTTCCTCCATTTCATTTTATGTTTCGCCATTTGACCAGGTACAAGTTTAAGAAATAAAGAATGATTTTGTGAAATTTACAAAATTGTCCCTCCTAAAATACTTTTTAATTGTCTTTTCTAATAAAGTGAGATCCACTAAGAATAAAATAGGAATTATGTCATTAAATAGTTAACAAATTAGGAAAAATCACATTTTTTTGGGGAATAGACCAAAAAGAAATTGACGACACATGAAATGAGAGAAAGGGACAATTAGATATCATATATTTTATATCAAATAATAGTTAGAAAATATGTTTAAATCATCACAAGAGAAATTGAATCTTGTACATTTCACTATACCCCTGACGTTCATTAATAATTCTAAGCTTATTACTTTACGTGCTTGCACGTATGAAGTGACAAAAGAAATATCTAGATGGCGGTCAAACATTTAGTATCTGGATGGTGCTCTCAGCACCAATAATATCGAACAGTTTTAGTATTCGTGTATGTGACTTTTGAACAACAATTTAACATAATCGTATCCTCTGGTTTTATGTCTTTGTTCATAAAACCAGAGGAAAAACAAATAGACTTTTTTCTATGGCCTGATCTGCTGGTATAAAAAATTCAATACTAAACTTTCTTGAAGAATGCGGGAGGAAGCAGTTGTCCCTGTCTCTGAAGACATCATTGATGATACAATGAGCAGCGATAACGATGTGGAGTTGGATGATAATTTAGATCATGATGACAATGAACATACTGTTGATCAGCCTGGCCAATTAGTTTCATCTCTCGACATTAAATCTTCAAGAAAAAATGCTTTGCTTAGATTACGATGTAGGGTGGAAGATGCAATTCTTGGTGGATACATTTATGGTAAAAACAAAAATAAGTTGCTCTCTGTTAAGACCATAACGGAGGATTTGACTGGCATTTCATTATGGGGCGTTCCTTTATTGCCAAGTAAAGATAATGCGAGGACGGATATTGTTTTGATGAATTTCTTGAGAGCCAAGGATTATGGGGTCTATGACGCGTTTAAGATGATTCGGAAGACATTGAGATGGAGGAGGGAATTTAGAGTCTTTGAGATTCTTGATCAGGAGAAATTTAGTCCTGACCTTGAGAATATGTGGTATATTGATAATGGTAAAGATAAAGAAGGAAGGCTATTGTGTTATAATGTGTTTAGGAATATCAAGAATAAAGAATTGGAAGAGGAAATTTGGGGCAGGCATAATCATAATTATGAGTGCCTTAGATGGAGGGTACATATCATGGAGAAATCAACTCAACAACTTGAATTTAAACAAGGAGGGATTAATTCCGTATTGATGATTACAGATTTGGGAAATTCACCAGGAAATGCATGGAAAGAGGTTCGTTGGATTAACAGGAAAATGATGAATTTGGTTCATGATCATTATCCTGGAATCATCTACAAGAATGTACGTTTTTGTCTTTTTATTTGTTTGAACAATTGGATTAAATTTTATGAAATGTGCTTTTGGATGGAAAATTCTACGGTAATATTGCAGATATTCATTAACGTTCCTGTCTGGTTTGCAACGGTTCATGCACTTAACCTGCGAATGATCACGCAAAGAAGCAAGAACGCCTTCATATTTGTGAAGCCATCTAAAGTTACAGAGACCCTTCTCAAGTAATTAGTGAAATTCTCTTTTAATGTTTTCAATGATTAGAGTTTTTACACCTTGTGTTGGATTATAATTTTCTATCATATTTATATAGGTACATTAGCCCGGAGAACTTATTGGCTGAATATGGTGGACTCAAAAGAGAGAATAATGTTGAGTTTTCAACTGACGACAAAGTTCTAGAGATAAGCATCAAACCATGTTCATTTGGCCTCATTAAAATGCCTGTCAAAGAGGTAGTATTTGCTGCAATGCATAGTTTTCATTATGTGGTTCCATTTCATTTTAAGTGAGATAAGCATCAAACCATGTTCATTTGGCCTCATTAAAATGCCTGTCAAAGAGGTAGTATTTGCTGCAATGCATAGTTTTCATTATGTGGTTCCATTTCATTTTAAGTGAATGCTAAGTAGAGGCTGATGGATCAAACTTAACTTAATATTTGAACATGGTATACACATCTATCACTAAAATTTCAACAGATGCCGCATTTTGAAACTATAATTTCGGAAGTACACTGAGTCGAGTGCTAAGAATCTTAGAGGTCATCAGGTTTACGGTTTAGTATGGTGGATTATAGTGCAGGAATTGTCTATCCCGTGAATATTACATGGATGGTTATGTAAGGATAGTTCAATTAAGACTTTTTGGTCTTTTAGATACCCTTATTCACGCATTGCTAATACGCTTATTGTTACAGGTTGAGGTGACGATAACTTGGGATTTGACAGTGATGGGGAATGAAGTGATTTACAAAGAAGAATTCATTCCAGATGATGATTGCTCATATAGAGTGTTGGTTCAAGAAGATAAGAAAATGGTGGAGAGTGTAAGGAATTCCTTTCATATTAGAGAAGAAGGGAAGATTGTGATTACTATTGATAATCCTACTTACAAGAAGAAAACAGCCTTCTACAGATACAAGACTAAGCCTAGTGTACCCATGTATATGTACCTAAAGTAATTAACTCTTTTCTTCTCATTTTCCTGTCTTAACTTTGTATATTACTCCTGTTTTCTGGATTTCAATCAATGTAAAATAGAGCTAAAGAAAAAAATCTTTAAGCAAAGAAAAAAAATTGTCTATATATATACACATCTTAAATAGTATGTTTTTCTCCGAAGTTTTGTACTTGTAAATGCGGTGGTAATAGTTTTTCTCATTTTTGGGTATGTTAAAACGCATTATGTAGTAGTATATTGATATTTCAGTTGTTTCACACATATAAAAATTGTCATTTTCTACATGAACGATAGTAATATAAACTTAATTACAAGTGTGAAGTTCAGAATTTTAAGACAAGATCTGAATAAACTTCCGATTACCTGTACATATCCAATATTATTGTTGAACATTATACCGTCAAATCTCTCTATGTAATGGTGCTGTTTGTCCAGATAGTTTTTTAGTGGTTATAACAAAATGTTGTTATAGAGATCGTACAACATAACATGTGATATCGGTTCCAAAGAAAATTTGCTATTATAGTAAAATTTTGTTTGAGGACTAATATACAGTCTACAGAGAAGCCTCTGCTGACAATTAAAAGGCCTTTGGCGACCCTAATTTCCTAATGCAACCATGTAGTGAACATAAAGGAACTACTATAACGCTATTTACTAAAGCTAAAGTTGCAGTTTGCTGTGTCATTGTCATTCAGAGAAATTTGTCTGTTGCACTCAGAATAGAACAGATCAAATAAGCTTGAATAAACATAACATGAAAATCTTTGCTATTTGCCCGTAAATTGATCTAGGTAAATAGAGAATGTTGAACTTGGGCTCAAGGTTGTGCCCAGAGGTTTATGTTGCACATTTTATTTGTATACATCACAGAACTGGATATGTTACGTTACATTGGAAGGAATCTTAGCCCGCCTCGCTTTCTTTACAGCATAAATTCTTAGATTAAAAAACTATGTATGGATGGTCTGAATTTACTTTCATGAGGATAAACGATTGTGTTTCAACCACGAAACCAATAAAGCAAATGTAAAAGCTGGTCATCTAATTGTCGTTATATATGGAGCAATATATTCTTTAACAAATAACAATATGCTAAGTTTTTATGGTTATTTTTCTTTTTGTTCTTTTCCTCCGGTTTAATTTACTAGATGTGAGGAATCTTAGTAGCTCAGTTCATTAGCTGCTTGAAGATTCACCTAGTTGGTGAGGTTTTGATTCCCCACTTTGTAATCTCCTTCCCTGTCTATCTTCGATAATCAATCTTATAGTTGTAAAGATCGGTCCCTCACCCATCGTAAAAGGAAGAATAAGGATACCTAGTCTTTTTTTCTTTCTTGTTTTTTAGCTTTTCCAATTTAGTTCCTTAGCTTGTTTTTCATTCTTTATTATTTATCTAAAGAAATTTACAAAAATCTATCTTTCAACAATAATGCAAAGTTAGACATCACAACTGCCGCCTCACGCCTCTAAGTTGGTTTTGAATAGAAATTCTCTTCTTTCCTTTTTTTTAGGGGCGTGGGGGGGAGGGGGGGGATTGGGTTCTACGCTATCATGGTAAACCGTTTGAATCAAATAATTGTTGTAAGAGTTCATGTACTCTATATGTAGATATTTTAAATTCTTTTTTGAGTCCCGGCCATAACAAATAGCCAAACAGACGAGAAAATAGTTTAAACTTTGTACTAATAAGCAATTGAAATCCTAAACGTTCACGTCTTCTCTTCTCTATTTTCATTTTACAATGCAAACGAAGCATTTGGAAACTAGCATCAGATTAACCCCCCTCCTCCAACACACACACACAGAAAAACCCATGAAAAGCTAATACAGGTCATTTGCATGGAGCGACTGCCTTTTTGAACAACAAAGGTGTCGTTCATTTGCTGAGATGAAGCCAGCTTTACCATGCAAAAGAAAACGGGATATAATTGCCACCCGGCCTTCCTACTTGTTACTCTCCAAATCTATAAGAAAGAGGCCTCAGTCCCCCCAAATCTCATCTCATCTTTGTATTTTTAATCAACAATTAAACACATTCAAAGCCATGGTGGTCGCTACTCAAGTTAGCTTTTCTCCTCTCTGCTTTTCTCGTCTGCAGCAAATGCAGTTAGATTTTATCAGGGTCAGCAAGGTCAGTACGGTGAGAGAGGCACTCACTCGACTCAAGCCCAACAATGCCGCTTACAGATGCTCACTGGCAGCTAGCCCACTGACCGCATAGAGTCAGACGGCGGCCTCACTGAGCTATGGGACGAGAACGAGGAGCAATTCCAATGCGTTGGAATTTCTCCTAAGAGGATTGTTATCCGCCGTAATTTTCTCTCCCTAAATTTCGTCCCATGCCTCGCTTGGTTTACATCGAGCGTGACCGGGGAATAGTTGGCATTACTTACCCTTGCTGTGCTGAGACTTTCCTGGCACAGTCACAGACCTTCCCGGCCAGCCGAGGGGAAGAGAGGGGCCAAAGCCGCAGAAACGGCCAGCACCAGAAAGTCCGCCGCATTGTCCAAGGTGATATCGTGGCAATTCCATCTGATGCTGCTCATTGGTGCTATAACGACGGTGAGGAAGAACTCATCGCCATTGCCGTTAACGACCTCAACCATCGATCCAACCAGCTTGATCAGAATTTCAGGGTAAAATCTTACCCTCTAATTTCTACAATTTGAGGTTTTTTTTTCTAATTCATGATGCAACTTCATCATGAGTTTAACTTATATACGCACTACACTATCAAGTCACCTTTTTTTGAAAGATTACTTGTAAATTTCTTTACATTGTTAGCATATATGATAGTTAAACACTTGACATAAGTTGGCTTTGTTTATATACTGGTTGGGCTATGTTTGGACTTTAGGCATTTTACTTGGCCGGTGGAGCACAAGAAAGTGAGATGCAGAGAATTCAAATTCGTCTAAGAAAGCAAAGAACACGGAGGTTCCAGAACATTTTCCGTGCTTTTGACACAGCATTGTTGGCCGAGGTCTTCAACATCCCCACAGAGATTGTGAGGAGGATGGAAGAAGAACCGAGCAAACGTTGGACAATTGTCATTGTCAGGGAGGGAATGAGCATGGTTAGGCCTAGGGTGGCAATTTCAGCACATATTTATAAAAAGAGTTCATTTAATTCATATTTAGTGAATTAATAAAATAGGTAAAATATCAATACTCATTTAAACACAGAAATCATCCACCTATGCTTAAGTTTTCAGTTTTTTTCTTTTTTAGTTTCTTTTCTTCTATATTTTTTTTCTTTCTTTTTTCCTTTAATTTATTTTTTTTCTTTTTCATTTTTTTTATTATTTTACTCATTCCTTATAATTTTTTTTTTCTTTCTCATTTTTCATCTATTTTTTTATTTTTATTTCTTTTTTCTTTGTATTCTTTTTTTTTCGCTTTCTCCTTTCTCAATCTTATTTCATCATTTGTATTCGTTTGAGACCTACATAGGTTAATAAATATAAGCTTCTAATTATCCCATTTAGCCTATAAATTTATAACATCTCTTATCAATTAAATATAATCCATAGTCTCACTCCTTTATTATTATTTTTTTCTATCTTTTATTTCTCTTTCTTTATTTTTTTCTTTCTTTTTTCCTTTAATTTACTATTTTTTTCTTTTTTTCCTTTAATTTACTTTTTTTTCTTTTTCATTTTTTCCACTTATTTTTTACTCGTTTCTTACACTTTTTTTCTTTCTTCTTTTTCATTATTTTTTTTTTCAATTTTATTTCTTTTTTTTCGTTTTTTTTTTTTGTTTTTCCGTTTCACCCTTTTCATTCTTGGTTCGTCATTTTTGTCAATTTTCTTTTTTTTTTATATTCTTTTCCTCATCTTTTTTTGTCATTGCATTTTATATTTTTTTTTTACTTTAAATTTATTTGTATCATACTATATATTTCAAATAAATTTATTATTTGTATTTGAATAGTTTAGTTGTCAATATGTGTAATTTATCATTTGTATTTATATACAAATAAGTATATGAATTAAAATCAACATAGGTTGTGGTGCAGTGGATGAGGCTGCTCCACCTTAATCAGAGGTCGAGGGTACGACCCTGGTTATGGAGAAAATTCTGTTGGGAGCGCTGCCACCTTAATGGGCCCTGCAACGCCCGATCCAGATTAGTCGGGGCTCCAATGCAAGCATCGAACACCGAATGAAAAACCAAAAAAAGTATATGAATTAATTGTATTTTCTTGAGACTAAAATATATATGACTGAGGATCCACATAGCCCTTGAATTATAAATGTTGGGCGAATATAAATCAATATG
>NC_061113.1:42002468-42006824 GCF_002878395.1 Capsicum annuum | reverse complement strand
GTTGGTATTGGTGGCATTAGTGGTGGTCTTGGTGGCATTGGTTGTGGCATTGGTTGTAGTGGTGGTGGTCCATCTGTTGTAATGGTTGGAAGATCTGTTGGGAGATATTAAATAGGTCTTCAAACAGATTCCCCATCTGTTCCAACTAATGGGTTATCCGTTGGAGTATTTTCTTGTAATGTGGCAGAGAATAATTTATTGAAATTTCTCCACTTGTTGTAATAGGTGGAATATCTATAGTGAGATATTAAATAGGTCTTCAAACAGATTTAGGTTCCCCATCTGTTCCAACTGATGGGTTGTCCGTTGAAGTATTTTTTTTTGGTTATGTGGTAAGAATAATTTATTAAAATTTGTCTCACCTTTTTAAAAAAAATTATGCAGACATCAAATGCAATGTATTTTTTTTTATTTGTAGTTAAAAGATGTCTCCCAAAAGAAAAGAAACAGAAAGTAGAGAAAGTAGATCAACTTTCGATCACCAAACAAAAAAGGCTAGAGTACAGATAGATTCGGATGAACTTCCAGAACAATCTCAGTTAGGGCAAAACGAAGCCAAGGAAAGTGATAACTCCTCCTCACCAATGGGGCGTGAAATAATATCAAAATTCCAGCATGATTCTGTCAAAATAATTAGTATTGACAAGTTTCAAGTTTGATGCTGATGAATAATCCTAATGTAGTATTTGGTGATCTTGTACTTAAATGTCAGTTGGGGAAACCTTTTGACGAACTTAGGAGTATTATGAAGAAGGAAAACATAGATGGACTTTTTAAGAAGAGCTGCTTTGCACACTTTCTTGAGCTGTTTGGGCCCTGCCCTCTCCATTTTCCAATAATCATGGTATATGTCCTTCTCAAGCACAGGATCATATATACGGGGGATGATAGAGGTCCGAAGGAGGGCGAAAATAAGATGGATGATGTCTGGATCAACTACTGTGGCATGCCGATTTGTTTTGGATTGAAAGAGTTTTCCATTGTGACGGGCTTGAGATGCGATCGTCCAGAAGAACCTGCCATCAAGGAAACAACCCACAAAGGGTCCAACAAACACAAGGTAAAAAAATATGGGTTGTTGGGTATTGTTGGACCGAGCTACAAAGTGAAGGATTTGATAGCGTATCTTAAGAATAAAGACATGCCAAAGCACCACAGGGATAAATTGTTCTTAGTTTGATTTGTCCATTCCGTTTTATTGGTACGAGACGTCAAGAAAGTCATAGAACGTTATTTATTGGCGTTTCTTAATGATTTTGGGAGATTCAACGATTATCCCTGGGGCTACGATAGCTACTACTTGACTGTCAAATATTTACTGAAAGAGCTAAAGCCAAAGACGACCACATTATACGGCTTTTCTTGGGCTTTCATGGTAAAATTGATCACTGTTTTTACTCATTCATTAATTTCTATTGAATATACTTGTTACTTTTTTTTTACTTGCTTCCTGTTTATAATTTTTAGGCTTGGGCATGTGAAGCCATTCCTCCCCTTAGAAAGCATTTCATGGATTACCCAGATAAGGTTTCTCATCCAAGGATCCTTAGGTGGTTGGCTGCAGTAAAGAGCAGCAAAAAAAATATTAACGAGGCTGATCTCTTTAACCCTTCGGGTGATGCATTACGTCTTCTTTTAACTAAAATAATTTGCCTCAAAGAAAGATATTGAAACAGATGTTCCATCTGTTGCAAGAGATTACCCATCAATTGCAACTGGTGCAATGGGTAATCTGTTGCAATAGACGATCCATATTTCACAATAGATTAACCATATGTTGCTCTGTTCTCTGAACCCTACTCAACAGTTTACCCATCTACTGTAAATTATGTAACAGATGGGTATTCGGATGCGACATATTATCAATTTATTTCAACATACAGATCAGCTGTTGTGGTAGCTAGATTATATGTTGCATAAGTTGGCTGTGTTAACATAGCCCGAGCACCATGTAACCCAACTGACTGCAAATTATTATTATATGATTTAAATTCTTCCTGTCATTTTTTTATAGGTTGTCCACCTTGGATCGTGCCTACCATTGATGAGATGAGGATGACTTCTTTTCTTACTTTGGGTCTTGTTGATACAAAAAAGACCCAAGACAGAGTTAATAAACAAGGAATTGGATGGAGCAACATCCATAAGAAGATCAGTTAGGCAAGGTCAGTCTAATATTAAAGCTCTTCACGACCTAACTCAAACTGCAACAGATTTGGGTGCTTATTCTAGGGGTACTGATGGTGGAGTTGTTTGTGATGGTGGAAGCCATCCTGCTTCTGATTCTGCTGCCAGTCGTGATTATGAGCATGTTGGTGCTCAGCAAAAAATAAACATGTTTAAAATACCCCTTGCACAGGTCCTCCCTTTCACCCCTACACCAGTCCCTCCCACCCTAACAGTGGTCCCTCTCCCCCTCCTCACCCTCATATTCACATTGCAAATGCAAAGTATGCAAAGACAGAGAGGATAAACTCCTCGACAAGCTAGAGGCTATTACTAAAGCTGCCGAGGATTTGAAATCCAGGAGGCGTGTCATACCATCCAATGAGATAAGGGAGCCATGCACTCCTACAGTGGAGGTTAGGAGGAAGAGAATAAAAATTAGACAAAAAATACAACTCCCCCCACTCCAATAGTTGTTGAAGTTCAGGGGCCGCCGAAGAAGGTGGACATATTTGCAGTTCTTGGCAAGGAGAATAAGAAAGAACTGGAAGAATTCATCAAGATGAAGGTTCAAAAAGAATACACCATGTATTCATTTTCCACCAAAGACTTCTCGAATATGACAAATATGTGCGTGTGGTACGAGGACAAGGTAAGTTTGCTTTTGCTAACCTACCCTTCCCATCTACTCCATGAAGAATAAGCTACGCAGCAGATGTGTAATCTTTTGCAACAGCTTGGTATTCTATTGCAACATAATACACATCTGTTGCATAAGTTGCGTTGGCTGGGTAATCTGTGAACAGATTCAGAGAACCCTCTGCATCGACTTCTTTTCACTGTGTTTTTATTCTTTACAATTACTAACCTATTTAAAAATTATCTTCTTATACCACAGTATGTTGATGAAATTCTTTGCCTCATGAGGGGCAGCCAATTAGCGTACCCAGATGCTTATAATGCTGCTGATAGGATAATAGACCTCAAATTCTACAATAATTTCAAAGATAGGTGCGATGATCTTCGTAATCTAGCTGATTTTGGTGGCCTGAGATTTGATCAGTTAGTTTCTACATTCCAATGGGATGAAGAAGTGATTAAATATGTTAGAGGGAAGAGGCCATATCCACACGGCAAGAGGTGGACCAAGGCAAAGAGAATCCTTGCAGTCATAAACGTGGAGTCACTCATTTTCTCACTGTTGAGATACTACTATACGAGGGAAAGATTAAGGTTTATGACTGCAACTTACTTGTGTTCAGCGAGAAGACATTTTTAACCCACATGCAGCCACTCTTGAAGTTGTTGCCTAAGTTGTTGACGCAGAGTAAGCTGATGGATCATTTGCCGGTTGAAGTCTTGGCGAAGGAATCATGGGTTTTTGAAGGTCGAAATAATAATATCCAGCTCCCAAAAAATACAATCGGTGCAGCGTGTGGGCCGTACTCGCTTGCATACATGGAGTGTTTGCTGACCGGCACACAAATGACCGGTGTGTATGACACCGTTATGGGAAAGATAAAATGGGTCTAGGTATATGGGGTGATAACTAAATAGTTAGATCCCGTGTATAAAAAAGAACATGTACAAAGACAGAGACGAACACGATAACAAATTTTCATTTCAAGCCAATTCACTATACATATAGGGGCAATAATTTTTATGTCTGGCAAAGTTGAATTTTTATAATGCAATAGATTTTATATCTGTCGTAACAGATATAGTACCTGTTGTGACAAATTGATTATCTTTTGGAATAGGTTGGTCATCTGTTGTGTTATGAAGATGTTCCCCATCTGTCTGTCGCAATAGATTGACGATCTGTTGCAACATATAACTTATCTGTTGCAACTGATCGGTAATCTGTTGAAGCAAATCAAAAAAGTAGGAAGACCTGTTATATGATTTCCAGCAGATGACCTACGTGTTGCATCTCATGTTGCAACATATGTCTAAATCTGTCTGATAAGATATGTCGTATGTTACAACAAATGTATTATCTATTGTGATATTTAAATCTAGTACTCCATTTCAATTAATATGTTCAAAACTCAAAATTAATTATATTCATAGACAGAATAAAATAAATCGAAGCCTTCGAAAATTACATGAAATAAAATAACTCAACAAATAAATGAAATGTAAAAAAAATCATTATAAGTACAAACGATCTACTCTACAAATAAATCA
>NC_061113.1:41960484-42002368 GCF_002878395.1 Capsicum annuum | reverse complement strand
ATTAGGCATTGTTCATTCAAACAAGATCCTGTATTGTACCGTTAAGTTTGATGGGTTCGAAATTGATAAGGCTTAGGACCTCATGAAGATGGTGCAGATACCCTGTTATGAATTACTGAAGGTTGTTGCTCGTGTTTATACGTGTTAAGTTTTGAGAAGGGATCAATAGCGATTGGACTTAACTTTTAAGTGTGTATTGGACCCTTAGAAGGCCCTCGAAGCCTCGCACTGCATCAAACAAGAAAGAAAAACCAATATAGTTATTGCCCTGGTCAAAATTTATATGGTTGGATTGCTCGCTCGGGGTGATGATTATATTCTAGAAGGTGCGGTAGGAGAATGCTTTTGAGGGAAAAAGGGTGGTTGATGAAAGACTATATCATCTGAGAGCTAATTGAAGAAGAGACATAGGGTAGAAAGTAACTTCTAACAAATCTAGCCGATGAAATTATCTTAACAGATGAGAAATCTGAATCAAGTGCAAATATAAAAGTATATTCGGTAATGTAATTTCATCTGTTGTGTCTTTAAAAGAAAAATAATGCAGATGGACACTTTGCTAGGGAGTTGCGTGCTCGGCATTATCACCTTGGTAGAAAATAGGAGAAGACCAACAAAGCAGCCTCACGGGCATCGAGGGTTGAAATGATGTTCAGCGAGTCTAGAAAACTTACGCCAACAACAACTGCAGTTAAAATAAGGAATCTAAGCGAAGGCGGCAATTTTTGAATTTTAAATTTCATCCCATGCCTTCTTATTTGTGTTTTCGATCAGGTCCACTGTCATTGACCTGACCAAAACCATAAAAAAGATTGAAAGACAAATAAAGTATCATTACTTCCTTAGCAATATAGATAAATTGATTGTGTTTTCTTGCCTTAGCATGCTTTCAACATTCCTTAGAGAAGATCAGATGCTTGTTGTAGTATATGAATCTCGATAATTTTTAAGCTTGCCTCCAGCTTGCTGATTCTGTATTCAAGCTGGTCGTTACCATCTTCGAAGTTGGTAAGGAGTTTCTCATCTCTTATGAGTTTGATCAGGAATGCTACCTTCAAAGTTGTGGCATTCTAGAAGCCCTTCAGAACACTTTCTTCAGAAGCCTTAAAGGATACATTGAGGGTCATTATGTTTGTTTTAGGTCAAAATGTGTTGATACACATTGAAGATGTGGTCCCAACAGTTGAACAACACACTTTTATCGAGTTTTGCTCCATGCATTTTGCTCAACCAATATGATAAATTAGTAAGCATGGAGTTACATAGCGTGTGATCTAAATCGGCTCTACCAAGCCTATCAAACTTTACGTAACTCTGAGCTCATTACCCTATCAAAAATATATGCCTAAGTTAGTACACAAATTAAACAAGCCCAATCTGTCAGCCTTTCTGTTGATCACTCTTCTCCAATATAAATGACAAAATATCTGCTATGGAAAAGTCTACACCATCGCCAGACATTCTTGTTTGGGAGCAATTCTTCAGAAGACATCAATAAATAACTTAAGAAGAATTGGTCCCAAGCAAGCATGTCTGGCGACGGTGTAGACTTTTGAATAGCAGATATCTTGTCATCTATATTAGAGAAGAGCGATCAGCAGAAAGGCTGAGATATTGAGCTCGTTTGATTTGTGCACTAACTCAGTCATTTTTTTTTATAGGATAATGAGCTCAGAGTAATGTAACATTTGATAGGCTTGGTAGAGCCGATTTAGATCACACGTTATGTAACTCCATGATTACTAATTTATCAAATTGGTTGAGCAAGACGCATGGAGCAACGCTCGTTAAAAGTGTGTTGTTCAACTGTTGGGACCATATTTTCAACGTGCATCAACACATTTTGACCTAAAACAAACGCAGTGACCCTCCATGTATCCTTTAAGGCTTCTAAAAAAAGTATTCTGAAGGGCTTCTAGAAAGCCACAACTTTGAAGGTAGTGTTTCTGATCGAGCTCATCAGAGACGAAGAACTCCTTACCAACTTTGAAGATGGCAACAACCAACTTAAATACAGAATCAGCAAGCTGGAGGCAAGCTTAAAAATTATCAGGATTCACATACTACAGCAAGCACTTAATCTTCTCCAAGGAATGTTGAAAGCATGTCAAGGCAAAAAAAAACACAATCAATTATAACCATATTGCTAAGGAAGCAATGATACTCTATTTGCCTTTCAATCTCGTTTGTGGTTCCGATCAGGTCAACGAACAGTGGGCCTAATCGAAAACACAAACAAGAAGGCATGGGATAAAATTTAAAATTCAGAAATTGCCGTCTTCACTTAGATTCCTTATTTTAACTGCAGTTGTTGTTGGCATAAGTTTTCTAGACTAGCTGAATATCATTTCAATGCTCGATGCCCGTGAGGCTGCTTTGTTGGTCTTCTCCTATTTTCTACCTAGGTGATAATCCTGACCACATAGCTCCCTAGCAAAGTGTTCATCTACATTATTTTTCTTTCATAGACACAACAGACAAAATACATTACCAGATACACTTTTATATTTGCACTTGATTCAGATTTCGCATCTGTTAAGATAATTCAATCGGCCAGATTCGCTAAAAGGTACTTTCTACCCTATGTCTCTTCTTTAATTAGCTCTCAGATGATATAGTCTTCCATAAACCACCTATTTTTCCTCGAAGGCATTCTCCTACCGCACCTTCTGGCATATAATCATCACCCCGAGCAAGCAACCCAACCATATAAATTTTGGCCAAGGCAATAACTATATTGATTTTCCATTCTTGTTAGATGTAGTGCTAAACTTCGAAGGCCCTCTAAGGGTCCAATGCACCCTAAAAGTTAGTCCAATCGCTATTAAATCTCTTTACAATGACACCAAAACTAGATCCCTTTACAATGCTTGACAAATAAACATGAGCAACAACCGACATTAAATCTTAACAGAGTATCAGAACCATATTCATGGTCCCTCAGCCTTATCAGTTCGGGCCTACCAATCTTAACTGTAAAATTACAGACATCTTGTTTGAATGATCTATGACTAATTAGTAAAAACAGCATTCACAAAATCAGTGCACTCTATGTGTGTTTCCACGATAACATTATCAGTAATACATACCTCCCACATATGAAGTGGTTCCATCTGCAAGTAGTTTATTCCTCTGAACCCATCTTTACTGCAGACTCTTACAATAGTACAACAAAAGTTTATCAACTGTCAATTCCTAATATCTACAAAGAAGAGGAAAAAAATTGAGGTCATAAAAAGAACAGTATCCATCTGTTGCATCAAATATGGAGTCTGTTGCAATAGATATGGAGTCTGTTGCAATAGATATAGAGTCTGTTGCAACAGATGTGGAATTTGATGGAATACATCAAACCAGACTTTTTGGTGGTTTGATTTGTTCTAATAGTTTCTCCATCTGTTGCAACATCAACAACAGCATAAACATCAACAACAAAGAAACAACAATATTTGTTCCAACTACATCATCAACAACAAAGAAGCAACATCCTTTATTCCAGAACCATCAAAAACACCACACCACAAGTTCCAACAATGCCGACCCTACCAACAACATCAATAACTGCATCAACAATAAAGAAACAGACAAAATATATACCAAAAAATGATACTGCCAATAAGGCTTTTAAACTTCTCCCACAGATGACTTTTTTTGCACATTGTAATAAAAATTCTCGATTTGTTTATTCAATACTTAAAAGTTTCTTCAAATTTTTTAATAAATATGATATGGTTAAATAGTAATTAAATTAAAAAAACAGATATAAATAACTTGCAAAGAAGAAGACGAGAATAAAAGAGTAATAATGAACCATACCTTAATATCAAAAAAAGGATCAAAATAGAAATTTCAGTCGAGAAAAGATATGGATCAGTTTAGATCCAAAAAGATCTTTATGAGAAGAGAAAAGAAAAGAGAGAAAAAAGGTTGTGACCCTAAAAAGAAGAAAAAGAAAAAGATCAGAGAGTTGAATAAAATAAACTGTAAGGAAGATTTCTATAGATGTATTGTGTATGTAGACGTCGGGGTTTTCAATATTTATTAATTAATATTAATTAATTTCATTAATAATTTGAGGGGCACGAGGAAGACTAAGACTAGTGACATTAAAAAGACAAGATAAGACTGCTCAATGAACTCACTTTTGAGATATCCAAGAAATATTTTGTACCGCCTTTAGTAGTAAGTACTACTACTTGTTATTATCTACTTGGACCAGAAGCTTGATTTAAAATTAAAAGAGAAAAAAAGATTTTTAAACAGATATGTCATCTGTTGCAACATATATAAATATCTGTTTAGAAATTCGAATAGCTCAGTCATCTGTTACAACAGATATAAATATCTGTTTAAAAATCCCAACTGCTCAGTCATCTGTGACAACAAATGAAAATATCCATTTGATAATTAATTAAATCAGATATGTTATCTGTTACAATAGATCTAAATATCTGTTTGAAAATTTTCAACAGCTCAGTCATTTGTCATAATAGATGCAAATGTCTATTTGATAATTAAATCAAATATGTCATCTGTTGCAACAAATATGAATACCTGTTTGAAAATTTTCAATAGCTCAGTCGTTTGTTGCAATAGATTTTATTGCAATTGATTTAGGTAGAACTAGTGATGAATGAATGAGCTCGCAGGGTCAACTACAAATCCAATCGAGTCTTTGCAATTGCATGGTGTTGGTATTGCATTCATCCCGACCTGAGTCGTCGATTGATCACTCTGAGTGGAAATGAGTTCTCATCAACTCAATGTTAGGATAGTGATAGTACCTAAGTTGATTTAGGTGGAACTAGGGATGAATGAATGAGCTCGCAGGGTCAACTTCAAATCCAATCGAGTTTTTATAATTGCATGGCGTTGGCATTGCGTTCATCCCGACCTGAGTCATCGATCTATCACTCTGAGTTGAAATGTGTTTTTATCAACTCAATGTTAAGATAGTAATAGTACCGAAGTTGATTTAGGTAGAACTAGGGATGAATGAATGAGCTCGCAGGGTCAACTACAAATCCAATTGAGTTTTTTCAATTGCATGGCATTGGTATTGCGTTCATCTCGATCTGAGTCGTCGATCGATCACTCTGAGTTGAAATGAGTTCTCATCAACTCAATGTTAAGATAGTGATAGTACCTAAGTTGATTTAGGTGGAAATAGGGATGAATGAATGAGCTCGCAGGGTCAACTACAGATCCAATTGAGTTTTTGCAATTGCATGGCGTCGGTATTGCGTTTATCCCAACCTGAGTCATTGATCGATCACTCTGAGCTGAAATGAGTTATCATCAACTCAATGTTAGGATAGTGATAGTACCTAAGTTTATTTAGGTGGAACTAGGGATAAATGAATAAGCTCGCAGGGTCAACTACAAATCCAATCGAGTCTTTGAAATTGTATGGCATTGGTATTACGTTCATTTCGACCTGAGTTGTAGATCGATCACTCTGAGTTGAAATGAGTTCTAATCAACTCAATGTTAGGAGAGTGATAGTACCTAGGTTGATTTAGGTTGAACTAGGAATGAATGAATGAGCTCTCAGGGCCAACTACAAATCCAATCGAGTATTTGCAATTGCATGGCGTTGGTATTACGTTCAACCCGACCCGAGTCATCTATTGATCACTCTGAGTTGAAGTGAGTTCTCATCAACTCAATGTTATAAAAACTATATCTTTTAAAAAATTTAAAATTAATTAAGATCAATTTGGACCAAATCAGCAATTTCAAAACTTGTCATTCTTTTTCAAAATTACAAATCAACCCATACAAATCATCCATTTGCGTGAAAAACTTTTCATTTCAAATCTTAAGTTCTCGCTCCTCTCTCTCTCTCTTTCTCTATCTTTCTCTCGAGGTCTCCTCTCCCTCTTAATAATAAAACAACAACTACTCAACATATTGCTCAACCCTTCAACACAGGTCGATTTTCTTCCCATTTACAACTATATTTAGTTGTTTTTATCGACTGCATTCCCGCTTGTATCCGTTGTTTTCTCTTTCTTCGCAGGTAACAGAGTTCGATAAGAGTTCTACATTTGTTTTTTATTCTAAAAAATAGGGCTTTTTAGTTAATGATGAAAAAGAAGACTTTTAGTTGTATTATCTTTAAGAATGGGTTAACAATTTTGAGTTTTGATGCTAAAAAAGTAGGAAGCACCCGAGACAATCCTAGTTTTTTTTCTCAGTGTTTTGTTGAGTGTCGTGGTATTGTTGGATGGTGCTTGTGGAATTGTTGGTGGCTGTTGTTGGTGGTGTTGGTATTTGTGTTTTTTGGCGGTGGTGTCGGTGGCTTGGTGTTGGTAATGATGGCATTGGTGGTGGTCTTAGTGGCATTGGTGATGGCATTGGTTGTGGTGGTAGTGGTTCATATGTTGGAACGGGTGAAAGATCTATTGGGAGATATTAAATAGGTCTTCAAACAGATTACCCATCTATTCCAACTGATGGGTTATCCGTTGGAGTACTTTCTTGTAATATGGCATAGAATAATTTATTGAAATTTGTCCACCTGTTACAACAGGTGGAATATCTGTTGAGAGATATTAAATAGGTCTTCAAACAGATTCGGGTTCCCCATCTGTTCCAACTGATGGGTTGTCCATTGGAGTATTTTTATTTTTTTGGTTATGTGGTAAGAATAATTTATTGAAATTTGTCTCACCTTTTTTCAAAAAATTATGCAGACATCAAATACAATGTATTTTTTGTTTTTCTTTTGTTTGTAGTTAAAAGATGTCTCCCAAAAGAAAAGAAGCTGAAAGTGGAGAAAGTAGATCAACTTCCGATCACCAAACAAAAAGGCTAGAGTACAGATAGATTCCGAGAAACTTCCAGAACAATCTCAGTCAGGGAAAAATGAAGTCGGGGAAAGTGATAACTCCTCCTCATCAATGGGGCGTGAAATAATATTGAAATTCCAGCATGATCCTGTCAAAACCATTAGTATTGACAAGTTTCGAGTTGCGGTGCCGGTGAATATCCCTAAAGCAGTATTTGGTGATCTTGTACTTAAATATCAGTTGGGGAAACCTTTTGACGAACTTCGGAGTATTATAAATAAGGAAAACATAGATGGGCTTTTTAAGAAGAGCTGCTTTGCACACTTTCTTGAGCTGTCTGGGCCCCGCCCTCTCCGTTTCCCAATGATCATGGTATATGGCCTTCTCAAGAGCAGGATCAAGTATGCGAGGATGATAGAGGTCCGAAGAAGGGTGGAAAAAATATGGATGAAGTCTGGATCAACTACTGTGGCATGCCGATTTATTTTGGATTAAAAGAGTTTGCCATTGTGACGGGCTTGAGATGCGATCGTCCAGAAGAACCTCCCATCAAGAAAACACTCCATAAAGGGTCCAATAAACACAAGGTAAGAAAGATGGGTTGTTGGGCATTGTTGGACCTAGCTACAAAGTGGACGATTTGATGGCGGATCTCAAGAATAAAGACATCCCAAAGCACTATATGGAGAAATTGTGCTTAGTTTGGTTTGTCGATTCCATTTTATTGGCAAGAGACGTCAGGAAAGTCATAGAACATGATTTGTTGGCGCTTACTGATAATTTTGGGAAATTCAACGATTATCCCTGGGGATACGACAGCTACTAATTGACTGTCAAATATTTACTGAAAGAGCTAAAGCCAAAGACGACCACATTATACGTCTTTTATTAGGCTTCCATGGTAAGATTGAACACTCTTTTTACTCATTCATTAATTTATATTGAATATACTTGTGACTTTTTTTTGCTTGCTTCCTGTTTACAATTTTTAGGCTTGGGCATGTGAAGTCATTCCTCCCCTCCGAAAGCATTTCAAGGATTACCCGGATAAGGTTTCTCATCCAAGGATCCTTAGGTGGTTAGCTGCAGTAGAGAGCAACAAAAAAATATTAACGAGGCTAATCTCTTTAACCCTCCAGATGATGCAGTACGTCTTCTTTCAACTAAAATAATTTACCTCAAAAAAAATATTAAAAAAGATGTTCCATCTGTTGTGCCAGATGGGTCATCTGTTACAATAGATTACCCATCAACTACAAATGGTGCAACATATGGGTAATATGTTGCAACAGACAATCCATATTTCACAACAGATTAACCATATATTGCTCTGGTCTCTGAACCCTACTCAACAGATTACCCATCTACTATAAATTATGCAACAGATGGGTAATCTTATGCAACATATTATCAATTTGTTTCAATATACACATCAGTTGTTGTGGTAGCTAGATCGTCTGTTGTATAAGTTAGTTGTGTTAACATAACTCGAGCCCCATGTAACCCAACTGACTGCAAATTATTATTATATGATTTAAATTCCTCTAGTCTTTTTTATAGGTTGTGCATCCTTGGATCGTGCCTACCATTGATGAGCTGGGAATAACTTCCTTTCTTACTCTGGGTCTTGTTGATACAAAAGAAGACCCAACGATGGAGTTAATAAAGAAGGAATTGGATGGAGCAACATCCATAAGAAGAGCAGTTAGGCAAGGTTAACCAAATATTGAAGCTCTTCACGACTAATCTCAAACTACAACAGATCCGGGTGCTTCTTCTGGGGGTGTTGCTGGTGGAGTTGTTTGTGATGATGGCAGCCATCCTGCTGCTGCTTTTACTACCAGTTGTGATTATGAGTGTGTTGGTGCTAAAAAAAATATATTTGAAAACACCCCTTGCACAGGTCCTCTCTCTTACCCCTACACCGATCCCTCCCACCCTTATAATAGTACCTCTCACCTCTTCTCACCCTCATGTTCTCATTATAAATACAAAGTGTGCAAGGATAGAAAGGATAAACTCCATGAAAAGCTAAAGGCTATTGCTGAAGCTATCGAGGAGATAAAATCCAGGAGGGGTGTCATACCATCCAACGAGGTGAGAAAGCCATGCACTCCTACAGTGGAGGTTAGGAGGAAGAGAAGAAAAATTAAACAAATTCTCTCTGTTCTGAAATCAACAAAAATTGCAACTCCCCCCGCTCCAATAGTTGTTGAAGTTCAAAGGAGATGGACATATTCACGGAGCTTGGCAAGAAGAAGAAGAAGGAACTAGAAGAATTCATCAAGATGAAGGTTCAAAAAGAATACACCATGCATTCATTTGCCGCCAAAGACTTCTTGAATATAACAAATATGTGCATGTGGTACGAGGACAAGGTAAGTTTGCTTTTGCTAACCTACCCTTCCAATCTACTCCATGAAAAATAATCTATGCAGCAGATATGTAATCTGTTGCAAAAATTTGGTATTTCGTTGCAACATAATACACATCTATTGCATAAGTTGTGTTGGCTGGGTAATCTGTGAACTGATTCAGAGAACCCTCTACATTGGATTCTTTCGACTGTGTTTTTATTCCTTACAATTACTAACCTATTTAAAAATTGTCTTCTTATACCATAGTAAGTTGATGAAATTCGCTGCCTCATGCGGGGCAGACAATTAGAGTACCCGGATGCTTATGATGCTGCCGATAGGATAATGGACCTCAACTTCTACAACAATTTCAAGGATAGGTATGCTAAACTCTGTAAGATAGCTGATTCTGGTGACCTAGGATTTGATCATTTAGTTTCTACATTCCAATGGGATGAAGAAGCGATTAAATATGTTAGAGGAAAGAGGCTATATCCACACGACAAGAGCTAGACCAAGGCAAAGAGAATCCTTGCAGTCATGAACGTGGATGTCACATATTTTCTCACTGATGAGATACTACTATACGAGGAAAAGATTAAGATTTATGAATGCAACTTACCTGTCTTCAGTGAGAACGTTTTTAACCCACATGAAACCACTCTTAAAGGTGTTGCCTAAGTTGTTGACGCAGAGTAAGCTGGTGGATCATTTGCCGGCTGAAGTCTTGGAAAAGAAATCATGGGATTTTGAAGGTCAAAATAAGAACATCCAACTCCCAAGAAATACAACTGGTGCAGCATGGGGGTCGTACTCGCTTACATACATCGAGTGTTTGCTGATCAACACACAAATAACTGGTGTGTGTGACACCGTTGTGGGAAAGATGCAATGGGTCTAGGCATATGGGGTACTAACTAAATGGTTGGAGCCCATGCATAAAAAAGAATATGTACAAAGATAGAGATGAACACGATAACAAATTTTCATTTCAAGCCAATTCATTTTACATGTAGTGGCAATAATTTTTATGTCTGGCCAAGTTGAATTTTTATAATACAACAGATTTTTTATCTGCCATAACAGATATAGTACCTGTTGTGACAGATTAATTATCTATTGGAATAGGATGGTCATCTGTTGTGTTATGCAGATGTTCCCAGTCTGTCTGTCGCAACAGATATATGATATATTGCAACATATAGCTTATCTATTGCAACTGATCGGTAATCTATTGGAGCAAATCAAAAAAGTAGGAAGACCTATTATATAATTTTCAGCAGATGACCTACGTGTTGCATCTCATGTTGTAATATATGTCTAAATTTGTTTGATAAGATATGACGTCTGTTACAGTAGATGTATTATCTGTTGCGATACTTCAATCTAGTACTCCATTTCAATTAGCATGTTCAAAACTAAGAATTAATTATATTCATAGACAGAATAAAATAAATTGAAGCCTTTGAAAATTACATGAAATAAGTCAACAAATAAATGAAATGTAAAAAAAATCATTATGGGTACAAACGATCTACTCTACAAATAAATCAACAAGTTAAACCAAAGAGGATAGGTTATTACATTGACGGACTCAAGCTACAAAGATCTAATCAATATAGACAAGTTGTTCTTAATCCGGTGCTACGGAATTCGACTTTGGTCATCCTGGACCTTTAACGTCGGTTGCCACGGCTTCTTCGTATTTCCATAAAAGAGCAGCATATCTTTTGTGGAGTAATCTGGCATCAAGTCCATTATTTGGTACTAGTAATCCATCGCTCAAATACTCAGCATAGGCCGCAACAAAAGGACCGCAATCCCTGCGTTATAAAAAATAGATAATCCATATCTTACAGTTCATGCAAGCATTGTGAAATTTGTAAAATGAAACTAAATCATGACACTTAAACTTACAGGCTACCAATGATTTGTTGAGCAATTCCGTCAACATATTGTACATCAAAAGGATTAGCCATTTTATCCCAGTATGCTTCAATCGTCGACCAATCAGTACGAACCTTTTGGTCCAAAAAGCCACTCATATCAAGATAAGTAGGCAATATTTTGACCAACTTTTGTATCTTAGACGACAGCCCAGAACGTCTCCTTCGCGACATCGAGTCATAAACTTGGATGCGCCTCTCTTTTAGAATAATGACAACTAACACCCAATGGAATTCATCACCACAATTAATTAGGAGTTACACTTCGTCGATCAACTACCAAGGTAAGCCAGCCAGAATGCTAAAACCTTTGATGATATTGATTAAGTATTCCTCGTTTTGGGAAACTTTCAGCTGCTGTTGACAATACCCATTGTAGGCATTATTGATGTAAAATTTGTACAAATAATTACCAGTTGTGTATCTGTATTGTTCTTGTGTTTGAAACTTGGCCATCTTTTAGAGGTAGTAAAAAATGACATCGATGTGCTGCACATATTATGAAGCATTTCGGATTACGTGATGAAAAAATCAATACAGAGATGCAATTAAATAATGTATTACTTAATATTAATATGTATGGCATTTAAACCTCATCATTCCAGCGAGTTTGGGACTGTGACATCAAATAGAACCAATTCTTCATTTCGGGATGTGCAATAATAAAGTCGAACATATCAAAACCAGGACTCGATTCGTTCACTTTGTAGCTCTCATCATTTTATTTTCTACATGATGATTTATATGTGTTAATGTCAGGTTCTTACAACAAGAATTGTATAAACCAATATCCATAAAATTGATTTATGTACCTGCTGGCATGATGCTTTAACAGCCCATCGGCAATCTATTCTGAATAGTCGTTGATTAACTGTGTTAGTTTTTTTAGAAACTCATCCGAGATGTTGAAACCTTCAAACAGGTAATTCTTCCATTCTCCCAAACTGACAGGCTCCTCTTTTTCTTCATCTTTGGAAGCAGTTGATGGATTATCAATTATGATATTATGCTCTTAGGCAGTAGCTGTGACATCCACCTAGAAAGCCAAAATTGTCAATGCTAAGTAGAGATATACAACAAATTTTTTATCTGTTGCAATAAATGAGTCTTATGTTGTATTAGATGAATTATCTATTGGGACAACTTCGAACAGGTAAATCAGAGCAGTACGATAATTTCGAATAGATGATCCATCTGTTGCAACATAAGACACATCTGTTAAAACTGATAACAAATCTGATGCAACAGGTTAGACAACAGTTGCAACAGATGTATATATTTGTTTGATAATTTTTAGCAGATGTATCATCTGTTGAAACAGATATGTGCCTGTTTGTTTTTTGGAATAGATAATGTATATTCACCTTCTCCAGCTCATGTTGCTCTTCTATTACCCTTGCACACTGAACATCGGTGCAAGACAAACACAGAGGCGTTGCAATCTTGCTTTTTTTATGATTGATGATGCCTTGGAAGTGTCTTTCCTTCTCCTCTTATCCGCCTTGATCTCTAGTGGAGTGTCTGGATATGAAATCTTCTTTGATGGAATGACACCCCTCTTAGATGTCATTTCCTTTACAGAAGTAGTTAGTGCACTAATTGCATTAATCACTCCATCGTGTTTCACCTTGCAGTCTTGACATTTGCATGAAGAACATTCGCTAGATGCAGCAAAATCTGGAGAAAAATCTGTACAACCATTATGGTCATAATCATAATGGCTTGTTGTTTCAAAACCCGTAAGAGGAGCATCATTAGCCCCACCCTCCAAAATTATTTTTCTTGTGATGGTTGTTTCTCCAAATAATTCTATTTTTATTTCGTTAATGACCTTAGGGTCCGATAAAGTTTGGACAGACCGTAAAGTAAGAAAAATGGCATCTTCAACTCTCTGTTGGTCAGAACAAGCCACGGATGGACAATCTAAAATAAATCAGTATATATATTATGAATGATGATGAAATCATTTAATCATTAATTAAAATAAAAACTGGATTAGAATTGGACTTACTGCTTCCTTGGGGGGATTGAAAAGATCAAGAAATTTTGCATTTTTATTGATTTTGGCCGACAACCATCTCAGAATTCTTGGATAGGAAACTTCTTCCTGGTAATTCACTTGTTGTCTCAAATAATGAATGACTTCAAATGCCCAAGCCTATAACATAACGCCAATAAATCAAAAGCAATATTGAATAAAAAAAATGATGAATCATATCATGATAAAAGAAATATTTACCATGAAAGCCCATGGAAAGCCATATAAGTTGACTATTTTTGGCATTAACGGAGTCAACAAATATTCGACAGTCATTTTGAAGCTTTCATAACCCTAAGGATAGTTGTTAAATGCCTCAAGATCCTCGGAGAGATTTATTAAACTGAGGCTTATGTTGGTGTTAACATCTCTCGCCCAAAGAACATTATGTACAAACCAAACCAAGCACAATGATTGCTTGTGCTTCTTTGAAAGTCCTTTACCTTTCAACGTTTCTATCAGATTTTTGTTTTTGAAGCTTGGACCAACAATAGACACCAGGTCATCACGATCACTCGAATTGCCTTTTCCTTTATTGGGTGTGCGAGGTGCTTTTTTGGGTCAGAGTAGGTATAACTTGAGAAGGAGAAGGAGGCTAATATTTTAGTTTGGTAACTATGGAAAACTCCTTCCAACCAAAACAAATAGGCATGCCACAGTAATTTATCCACACCTCATCCATTTTATCTTTGTTTTCATACATAAACCTGCGCTTGAGAAGATCATATACAATTTTCATCTGGAATCGAGCATTGTTGTCCTCCGGCAAATCAAGATATTGCCCAAAACAGTTTTTCCTGAAATAAGAATCCAATTTTTGTTCTCGAAGTATTTTTTGAAGGCGTCGAAATATTTTTCCATGACTGACTTAACCACGAGATCACCCGTTAAATCTGTGGCACCATCGCAAGTCATTCTCACAGGATAATGATCAATGCAGAAGGTTTTAACCAACTCTTCGGCGGAAGGGCTATTAGCATTTGGATCATCTCTTTTGAAAGATTCCTCCTCCCCCTGTTCATTATTTTCTGCTCCTGATTGAGATAACGTTTGTAAAGCAAGCTCATAGAGTGGTGGATATAGCTGAGTTGTTGTATTTGTTCCTTTACTTGGACTTGATTCGATTTATTTTTTTTTGAGAGCCATGTTATCTTAAATTAGTAGGAACATAACATAGATTATAATTGATTAATGCATAACAGTAATGTAACAGTTCTAATAGACAACTAATTTGTTGCGCCAGGTATGTTATCTGTTGCAACATATAACCGACCTATTGCAACGGATGAGTAATCCGTGGGAATCATAAAAACAGCACTAATCTGTTGCACCTGGTATTTTATCTAATGCAACATATAACTAACCCATTGCAACGGATGAGTAATCTATTGAAAACTATAAAAACAGATCACTAATTTGTTGCACTAGGTATTTTATCTGTTGAAACATGTAAGACCTGTTGCAACGGATGAGTAAACCATCGGAAAGAATAAAAATGGATCACTAATCTGTTGCACCAGGTATGTTATCTGTTGCAACATATAACCGACCTGTTGCAATGGATGAGTAAACCGTTGAAAAGAATAAAGCAGTCCTAATCTGTTGTAAAATAAAGAGTAAATCGTTGGAAAGAATAAAAATAAATCACTAATTAGTTATCTTTTGGATAAATATTATTTAAATTTCTTCCAAACAGAAGAGTCGTCTGTTGTAACAGATGAATGATCTATCAGATTGTTCACCTGTTGCATCAGATTTTCATCTGTTGCATCAGATTTTCATATGTTGCATCAGATTTTCATCTATTGCATCATATGTTTCATCTTTTGCAATACCATTTTTACCAAGACAAACAACAAATCAACCCAGCAACACCAACACATTACACACACACACATAGAACATTAACTATGAACAAAAATTACCAACAAATTCGAATCAACAGTACGACAACAAGAAGAAAAAATGCCAAAAATTGGAGTTTTATTCAGCTCACATTTTAATACTAGAAGAGCAGTTGGCTCAAGTTCCTCTGTTTCTTCATAATTTTTTACGTGTGAAAAGGGAAATGGGACGATGAAGAACTCGAAGTTGTTGTTGCTGGAGAAGTCTTCACGTCGATTGATGGTTGAAAGTTGAAAAGGAACTTGCCCGACTATTTGTTGTCGGAGGTTGAAGGGAGAAATTTTATAGACCTGTTGGTTGAGAGAGAGTTGAGAGAAGCTGGAGAGAGAGAGTGGTTGATTTGAATTGAAGAGGGGTCTGGGTTGGGTTGATTTGTATTTTTAAAAAGATTAGAAAGTTTTGAAAATATTAATCAAGTCCACAATTAACTTAATCAAGCTTCTAATGATGTTTGACCCTATCTGTTGGTCAATGTCACCAATCATTTATTCAAGACTTAAAAGACACCTTTCCTTCAATTTTCTCAACTAACTTCAGTTCTACTTGAATTTTTGGTTGAAAACGTTTCTTTTTTCATTTAACGTGAAAGACTGGAGTGGATTAGGGAAGGAAAAAAGATCAAATTATTATTATATTTTTAATCAGTAAATGAATGAAATCTGTTTTATTATATTTTGGAAAAAGGTACAAATATACCTCCGAACTTTAATAAATGATACAAATATATATTCTCTCATACTTTGAGTACAAATATACCCTTGCCGTTAATGAAAAGATGTAAATATATCCTCGAACTTTAATAAATGGTACAAATATACCCTTCATCATACTTTGTATACAAATATATCCTTGTCGTTAATAAAAAGGTACAAATATACCTTTCTCATTAACGATGGGACACGTGTCAGCATTGTATTGATTGTCCAGTTTTAATTTATTTTATCTGTGAATAATTTAATCTATCCTAAATTATAACTCATACCAAATCCAAATAACCCAACCCACCCCCTGTAATAGAGAAGCTTCAAGAGACATATCACGCATTTTTATTCACACATGTTTCTTTCTTCCACTCTCTCATACTCACACTCTCTCACTAACCCCAAAAACCCTAACAAACGCATTGATTAGATTATGTTTCGATCCATCTACCATCTAAAATCGAATAGAGATTTGTTTAATATTGTGATGTTGGTTAATGTTCTGATGTTAGATTAATATTCTGATGCTGTTTAATGTTCCTCATGAACGACTGTTGTTTGTTTTTTATGATTCATGAGGGTCGATGAATCAGAAATTATTTCTAATTAATGGTTGTTGTTACCTGCTTTAAATCTATTGTTACATCATTGTTCACCAACTTCAAAGAGTGAACAATAAGATAATATTTTAATAACAAAAACTTAAGAAAAAACTTGCAAAGTTTGCACATTCCTCAGCT
Source organism: Capsicum annuum (assembly GCF_002878395.1). NCBI lineage: Eukaryota > Viridiplantae > Streptophyta > Magnoliopsida > Solanales > Solanaceae > Capsicum > Capsicum annuum. The sequence continues at coordinate 41,985,887 of NC_061113.1, read as the reverse complement.
AAACGAAGGTCATTATTGTATCACAGGTCGGGTCGGGTCGGGTTGGGTTGTTTGGATCGGGTATGGGTTATAATTTAAGATGGATTAAATTATTCCTAGATAAAATATTAAAAATGGTCAAACAATACGATGCTGACACATGTCCCATCGTTAATGGGAAGGGTATATATGTACCTTTTCATTAACGACAAGGGTATATTTGTATCCAAAGTATGATAGAGAGTATATATGTACTATTTATTAAACTTTGAGGGTATATTTGTACCTTTTCATTAGCGGCAAGGATATATTTGTACTCAAAGTATGATGGAGAATATATTTATACTATTTATTAAATTTCAAGGGTATATTTGAACCTATCCCGTTATATTTTTTTTATATAGAAGAGTGAGTTGGAGGACAACCAAGGGTAAAATTGTAATTTCATAAATATTCTAGAATATTTATTTCTATTACATACTCTAAAAAGTTGGTCATAAATTTTAAAATGAAAAAAAAGCCAAATATCTTTTTCAAAATGCCAAGTGTGCCCTAATGATGTAATATTTAAAGTGGACCCCACATTAACATAATTTTTCAAAAAATATATATTTTGTATATTAATAACTAATCTAATTTAACGAGATATTACCTAAATTTCAAATCTTTTTTAGGATGTGAAATTTTCACTTTTATTTTATTAGAATAGAAATATCTAGAAAAAAATGTAACTATGTTATCGTATACTTATAAAACTTTCATAAAAGAATATGAAATTTAATTTTAGACAAAAACATACAAAATATTCGTATAATTTGAGATCATCTTTGTGCACAAATCAGATCAACTTGATTTTTTGAATCAATTTAGATAATATAGTTTAGATGATTAAAAACTCAATATGATTTACAAATTCAATCTAGAATATTATGGTACATCGATTTGAATATACTTGAATGTATTTATAATTCAAATAAACTTGAAAAACTGAAATATATATTACGTGATGATAATATTTTTTTTGTTATCAATTATACATCCTATGTCACAATTTAAATATATATTTTTCTTTTTAATCAATTCTAAAAAGAATTGACAATTTTATTTGTTTAGTATTTTATAACATTATTAATATTTTAGTCATGTTGAATTTCATTTATTTGTTAAGAAGTCCTCAAAGGTATACTCTTCTATTTAAGGTTTATTTATTTTAAAGAGAATTTGAAACATTGAGAAGTTTTTTCCTTATATCTTAAATTTGATCTCTAATCCAAATGTTATAAATTGAAATAAAGGGAGACATAGTTTATAGGAGGATATGCAAACACTCACATATGTTTCATGAAGGATAAAAATGTGAAATTCATTTTGGCCACACATTTAATTGCATAAAATAACTATTACTAAATTATAAAAAGAAAATAAAAATATTCATAAATATTGAATAGGTGCTTATCTATCAAACCCAATACGCGATTCCTACATAATTTCAAAATTTCACATGATACGTATCATTACAAAGACTTACACTACATATAATTTATGAAAATATAATTATTTACTCACCATCTACTAAAATTATTTTAAATAAATTATTGAAAATATAATATTAACTATCTCATGTTAAATTACTATAATATATATTATGTTAACTTTTGTTAATTCTTTTGATTTTCTTTATTTGAGGTAGTAAATTTCCTCATCAGATAGACAAATCACTAGAAAAGAAATTTCTTACTTACTATGATAAATTGGTCTTCTATTTTTAATGTATATATATATATGACAAGACATAAAGTCAATTCTTTAACATTATGATTCATTAAAATCTTCATCCAGTAGGTCATTATTTTCGTTGGTTAAACACACATAAAATGAATCTAAATGTATTTAAAAATAATTTATGTATGGATTAATATACTTTATTGCTTCGTATGATCTTATATAAAATGTTAACGAATAGATACTTATAGTTTTAATCTTTTCTGTTGTATAATTTTTAAATAAAGTAAAAAAAGAAAAACATTACAAGTTGTTTAATTTAAAAAAATGTGTTTGACCTGATGCTAAAATAAGTATTAGAGTATATGATATTTTAATGTTAATTATGAAAACTTAAATAAGTTGGAAGATATTATTTGATTGTATAAAAAATAAGAAGTTAGATTTTATTACATAGTGTGATTTCTACTAAAATTTTCTATTGCGTTTATTCAAAAATATTAATGATTATTTTTTTATATTAATGATTATTTTTTAAAATAGTTAATTAAACAGCTTCAAATATATTTAAAATTATAATATTGGGCTCATAAACGGGCCCTTAATTATCTAGTACATATTGAATTTTACGACCTGATTAACTAATCATATTTCAGATCATCTAGTTCTAGTTAATATGACATGGTGAAATCACTTGATGTGAATAATTATTTCATAGCTGATGTCAAAATTACATAATTTAACGTTGTTATGTACTCCCCAAAATAGCAGAAATAATATTTGATGGGATTGTTTGATATGAAAGATAAGAATAATAATCTGTAATTTGTAAAATACTAAATAGCCAAATGTTCCCATAATTTATACCCAAATTTTCAACTACACACTTTAATTTTACGGTATTGCTATTATCCCCTGAAATAATTTAAAATGGAATAAATTTCACCCTAAAAATGATATTTTAATGTTAATTATGAAAACTTAAATAAGTTGTAAGATATTATTTGACTGTATAAAATATAAGAAGTTAGATTTTATTACATAGTATGATTTCTACTAAAATTTCCTATTGCGTTATTCAAAAATATTAATGATCATTTTTTTATATTAATGATTATTTTTTTAAATGGTTAATTAAATAGCTTTAACTATATTTAAAACTATACTATTGGGCCCGGACCCTTAATTATCTAGTACATGTAGAATTTTACGACCTGGTTAACTAATCATATTTTAGATCATCTAGTTCTAGTTAATATGACATGGTGCAATCACTTGATGTGTAATTATTTCATAGCTGATGTCAAAATTACATAATTTAACGTTGTTATGTAGTCCCCAAAATAGCAGAAATAATATTTGATGGGATTGTTTGATATGAAAGATAAGAATAATAATCTGTAATTTGTAAAATACTAAATAGACAAACGTTCCCATAATTTATACCCAAATTTTCAACTACACACTTTAATTTTACGGTATTGCTATTATCCCCTGAAATAATTTAAAATGGAATAAATTTCACCCTAAAAATGATAGCTAGTCATGTGTCTTGTGGTGTAAGACACGCGCATGACACGTGTATTTCATCAATTAATTTTTTAAAAAAAAAGAATTCTTCTTCCAAAGCCACTCTTTCAGCCTAAATCACTGTAAAACACCATTGTAACCTCAAACCTTTTTTATGTGTCTAACAAGTATCAACTAAATGAAAATTATTATGTGTTTAATTAGTGAAGATTCAAAATTGAATGAATATCCAAATGGGTACTGTAGCTCCAATGGTGTTGGGTTCACGTTGGATGTATACATGAAAAATGGAGGGAATAATTTGGAGGGAAGGAAAGTCTAGTTCTCCCACATTGGTGGGAGAAAACACCTTTCTTGTGTTTTTATTAAGAAACACACTTTCATATGGATAGTGAGGCAAGAACAAAGAGATGCCTCTCGCCGTTGTCTTCGTCGCTTGGTTCGTCTTTGGCTTTGAATTTGACGGTAACTCTACCTAGCAAACAGGAGATCCCAAGAGCTAGGCTCAAGGGAGATCAAACAAAGTTGTGATTGACGGTTCAACATTGTCAATATACTCAACCCATAATCACCTATGTGAGGGTAAAGTTAAAGTTGTACATTAAAGTTCAATGGTTTAAATCTATCAAATCTACCGATTGACTAAGTGCATCCGATGTATATTCACTATGGAAAGTTCAAAGGAAAATTCACTTATCCAGATGCAATCAGTCTTTGCTTGTTGAATCACATGCTTGACCATAAACTTTTTATAAGATAGTCAATCTCCATTCATGTGGGGGATTGTTGGATTCAAGTTGGATGTGTGAATGAATAGTGAGCCAAGAACAAAGAAATTCCTCGCACCGTCGTCATCATCGCTCGCTAGGCTCGGCTTCAACTTCGAATTTGGGTTTGGATTTGTCAAATGATCGAGAGATTAATTTTTTGGAAAAAGTTTATTTGAGACGGAAACAAGTGAAATTTTAATCCAAGAGTTCAATGGAAACATTTTTGTCCATGTGCGGAAGCGTTTTGGATGCCATGCAAGAGTATACGTAACATATCTCAAAGGGACGTGACCCTTCGAGAAACTGACACACTCTTTCAAAAAAGGGGTGACCTACGCACGCAGGTCAGGTATAGACTTGGCGCAGGTCCAGTGCAGAAGCCATTGAAATAGCCAAAATATCACCTGCAACCGCAGGTCAAGTGTAGCTCCAGCGCAGACCAGACGCAGGTGACATGACACTTCAAAAATGATGCCTCTTTCCATAAACTATTGCTTCCTTTTCGAAGAGACACTTAATGACTATAAATACCTGAAATTCGTCTTACTTATAGGTACGATTTTAAGAGATAAAAATATTTTTCTTCTTCTAAAAAACTTTATTGTGATCATCAACCATTGAGTGTGTTTGAAGATTCTGAAAAGTTAAGCTACCACTACTTTTAGAAAGTGAACCATTTTAGCCTGGGAGGAAAGATTCCATGACCTCAGGTACTTGAGGGGAATAAATTTCTTAAGGATACACCGTGAAATCAGTGGACTTGGTTTTAAATTCAACTTCATCTTTATTTCTTTAAAAGTTGATAAACATACTTCATTTGATAGTTCATTTTGATTATTCATTTGAGCTTGTGTTGAAGGTGTTGAACTTCATTATTGTTCTTGAAAACTTGTTCTTGAACTTAGGTTGAAGTTTATATTGAAAAACATACAGGTTGTGTACCCGGAATAACAATTTTAAGGAATTTATCATATATAATCTGTATTGTTTGATTTCTAGAAATTAAAACTTATTGCTTTCTTCTTTGTTTGAACATAACAAGTGATTTGAAGACATAAAAATGAGTTAAAGTTCATTCAGTTAACGATTAGAAGAACATAAAAACTTTATCGTTAAATTAGAAACAAGTGGTGTTTAAGGTTTTTATAACTTTAAATTAATATTCTGATATACTAAGTTGATTGTCTTTTTGTGACTGAAAATGACTACTAAAGGTCATGCACCTGATGATGTAACAAGTGTAGCAGCAACCAATGTTGCTACAACAAGCCGCATAAGTGCTACGCCCGCAATGATACCTGCGGAAAAACCCAAAAAAAATTTGGGTGTAGATTTTAATCACTGGCAGCAGAAAATATTCTTCTATTTGACAACATTATGTCTTCAAATGTTCATATTTGAAGATGCTCCAGAATTTTTCAAAGATACATTGGACGAGGAGTGATTCATTGTAATGGAGGCATTAAAACATTCAGATTTCTTATGCAAGAATTATATCCTAGGTGGCATCCAAGACGATCTGTACAATGTGTACAGTGGAATGGAGACTTCAAAAGAGTTTTGGAATGCGTTGGAACAAAAATAAATAACTAAGGATACTGGAAGTAAAAAGTTCTTTGTTGCAAGGTTCCTTGACTACAAGATGATTGACAGTAAAACTGTCGCATCTCAAGTACAGGAATTGCAAGTAATTATCCACGATCTCCTTGCTGAAGGTATGAATATAGTAAATACCTTATTTGAATATGTTAAGTGTGTTCTTAATACTCATATGACCTTTGATGTAGGTTTGATTGTGAATTAGGCCTTTCAAATAGCAGCCATAATAGAGAAGTTGCAACCTTTATGGAAGGACTTCAAATAATTACTTGAAATACAAAAAAAAATGTTAGTAGAAGACCTCATTGTGAGGTTGCGCATTGAGGAAGACAACAAAGCTGTCAAAAAAAGGTCGAAAGGAAATTCTACAATCAGTGAAGCCAACATTATAGAAGACGACCCTAATAACTCAAAGAAACAAAAGAAAGCTGGACAACAAAGCAATCCGTCAAAGAAGAAATTCAAAGGGAAGTGCTTTAATTATGGCAATATTGGCCACAAGTCTGTAGATTATCATGCCCCAAAGAAAGGCAAGAAGAAGTATCAAGCCAACATGGCTGAATTTAAAAATAAAATGGATGATCTATTTGCCATGCTTTTTGAATGTAACTTGATAGGAAATCCTAGAGATTGGTGGATAGATTCTGGTGCCACCTGTCAGATTTGTGCCAACAAAGAGTTGTTTGCTTCATACGCTCTGACTCAAGATAAGGAAAAAATCTATATGGCAAACTCCGGAACAGCAAAGGTTAAAGGGACGAGAAAAATCTACTTAAAAATGACGTCAGGTAATGTGTTGAGTCACAACAACTTCCTTTATGTATCGGAGTTGAGAAAGAACTTGATTTCCATATCACTTCTGATCAAAAGTGAATTCAAATGTGTATTTATTTCAGATAAGATTGTAATTAGCAATGGAAAAGTGTATGTTGGAAAAGGCTGCCTCACCGAGGGCCTATTTAAGATGAATGTAATGACTATTGAAATCAATAAAATTTTTATTTCTTCTTACTTGCTTGAGTTTAATGAATTGTGCCATGAACGATTAGGAAATGTAAATTATAAAACTTTGTGAAAACTAATTAACTTAGAAGTTTTGCCAAACTTTGAGTGCAATAAATCAAAATGTCAAATATGTGTGGAGTCAAAATATGATAAGCATCCATATAAGTCCACTGAAAGAAATATCAATTCATTAGACTTAATCCACACAAATATTTGTGATATGAAGTCAACACCAAATCGTGGTGGATAAAGTATTTTATAACTTTTATTGACGATTGCTCTAAGTACTGTTATGTCTATTTGCTAAATAGTAAGGATGAAGCAATAGATGTATTTAGGTAATATAAAATGGAAGTTGAACATCAGTTAGAGAAAAGATCAAAACAATAAAAAGTGACCGAAATAGAGAACATGAATCTATTTTTGTATAAATATGTGTAGAGAATGAAATTGTCCATCAAACTACTGCCCCATATTCACCTTAATCTAATGGGATTGCGAAAAGAAAGAATTGAACCTTAAGGAAAATGATGAATGTCTTACTTAAAAATCTGGTTTGCCACAAAACTTGTAGGGAGAAGTTATCCTTACAGCTAACCGAATACTCAATAGAGTGCCCCATAGTAAGACACTGTTAATTTTATATAAAAATAGAAATAAAAGAAATCCAACTTGAAATATTTCAAAGTGTGGTGGTGTCTAGCAAAAATCCAAGTTCCTATGCCTAGAAGAGTGAAGATAGGACCTAAGACTGTGGACTGCGTGTTCATTGGATATGCTAAAATTCATAAAGCATATCGGTTTTTGGTTCATAAATTTGAATAGCTGGATATTAATGAAAATATGGAAATTAAATCAGATAATGTTGAGTTTTTTAAACACATTTATCCGTATAAAACTAGGCATGAACAGTCTAGTGGAGGGTCTAAACGACCTCGAGATGACCCAAACGAGAATGTACATAATGATGAGAATCCAAGATGTAGTACATGTTAAAGAACGTCAACTTCATTTGGATCGGATTTTGTAATATTTCTCCTAAAAAAATGAGCCTCAAACATTTAAAGAAGCGATGTTATATTCAGTCTGATCCTTTTGGAAAGAGGTAGTCAATAGTGAAATTGATTCAATCTTGGGCAACCATACTTGGGAGTTAGATTATTTTCGTCCAGAAAATAAATATTTAGGTTATAAGTGGATCTTCAAAAAGAAACAGAAAGCAGATGGTACTATTGACAAATACAAGGCAAGACTTATAGTAAAAGGCTTCAAACAGAAGAAAAACCTTGATTATCTTGATACATACTCGCCTGTAATGAGGATAACATCAATTCAAATGTTAGTTGCCTTGAAGGCGTTATATGGTTTTAAAATCTATAAAATGAATGTGAAAACAACATTCCTAAATGGAGAACCGGAGAAAGAAATTTACATGGAACAACCCGAGAGTTTTGTGATTCCTGATAAAGAAAAAAAGGTGTGCAAACTTGGTAAGTCACTTTATGGACTTAAATAAGCACCCAAACAGTGATGTGAAAAGTTTGACCAAACAATGTTAGCAAATAGGTTTAAGATAAATGAATGTGATAAATGTGTTTACATTAAAGACACTCTAAATTATAAGGTCATTGTTTGTTTATATGTGGATGGCATATTGATCATCATTAGAGACATTTCTGACATAAATGCTACGAAATGAATGCTTGAGAGCAAGTTTGATATGAAAGACCTTGGAGTTGCAGATATGATCTTAGGAATAAAAATCCATAAAACTCCACAGGGGTTGGCATTGTCACAGTCTTATTAAATTGAAAAGATACTTGACAAGTTCAAGTATTTGGATTTCGGTATTGCCAAGACTCCATTAGATGTGAGCTTTGAACTTTAAAAAAATGAAGGTGAAAATGGCTCACAATTGGACTATGCAAGAGTGTTGGGATGTTTAATGCATATCATGAATTATACACGATCAGACATAGCATGTATTATTAGTAAATTGAGTCGATACATAAGTAATCTCAATAAAACTCATTGGATAATAATGAAAAGAGTTTAGGGTATCTTAAATACACTCAAGACTATGTTTTGCATTATAATAAATAGCCAGCGGTCATTGAAGGATCTAGTGATGTAAATTGAGTCACCGGATCAAATAAAATAAAATTCACCAGTGGATATGTATTTACTTTAGGTGGAGGAGTAGTCTCTTTAAAATCGCCCAAACAGACATGTATTGCCCGTTCTACAATGGAGTTTGAATTTATCGCATTAGATAAAAACGGTGAAGAATTTGAATGGCTCCAAAATTTCTTGAAAGATATTTCTTATTCACCCAAACCATTGGCATCGGTATGTATACACCATGATAGCCAAACGGCGATAGGTAGGGCAGGAAGCATGATGTATAAGACGGAGACCTAATACCATTAGAGAACTACTCTCTAGTGGAATTATCACTATTTACTATGTGAAGTCGAAGAATAATGTGTCAGGTCTACTTAAAAAAGACCTATCTAGAGAGGGAGTTGAGAGAACATCGAAGGGAATGAGTTTACGGTCTAGGACAAGTCAGCATGACGGTAACTCTACCAAGCAGACAGGAGATCCCAAGAGCTAGGTTCAAGGAGATCAAAAAAAGTTGTGACTGGCAGTTCAACATTGTCAATATACTCAACCCATTCTCATGATTTAGAAAATGTTTAGGAAACAAGAATAAGGCTTATGGTGTGAAGCTTTTTAATGGTTATCTAAATTTGGCAGATTTGACCCAATAGTTTAATCTATAGGATTGAATGTTTAGAAATCACCTATGTGAGGGTGAAGTGGAAGCCACTTCAAGGAGAATGTTAGTAAAGGCCTATTCTCTACTCTTTCGTGAAACCAGGACATGTTCATGGTGAAATGAACAAAACCGTGAGAACCATAAATGGTAAAAGGCTGGTTGTGTGACATATGCTGTCTAGGTATAAATTAAAGTTCAACGATTCAATGATATCAAATCTATCGATTGACCGAGTGCATCCAATGCATGTTCACTATAGAATGATCAAAGAAAAATCCACTTATCCAGATGCAATCAGTCTTTGCTTATTGATCACATACTAGTCCGTAAATTGTTAATAAGATAGTCATTCCCCATTCATGTGGGGTATTGTTGGGTTTAAGTTGGATGTGTGAATGTAAAATAGAAGGAATAATTTGGAGGGAAAGTGAGCTTTCACTTAAACAAAAGTTTAGATCTCCAACATTGGTGGGAGAAAGCCACTTTCTTGTGTTTTTCTTAAGAAACACACCTTCATATAGATAATGAGGTAAGAACAAAGAGATGCTTCACGCTATCATCATCGTTGCTCGCTCGGCTCAACTTCAGATTTGGATTTGGATTTAGATATGAACTTGGATTTGTAAAATGGTCGATCGAGAGATTAATTTTTTGAACAAAGTTTATTTGAGACTTGGAAAACAAGTCAAATTTTAATCCAAAAATCCAATAGAAATGTTTTTTTGTATGTGCAGACATGTTTTGAACGCCATGCAAGTGCATACGCAATGCACCTCAAAGGAACGCGACCCTTCAAGGAAGTGACACATTATTTTGAAATAGGGGTGACCTACGCACGTAGGTCATACGCAGACCTAGCGCAAGTTAGCTCTGCCTGTCGAAGGTCTAATGCAAAAGCCATTGAATATCCAAAATGTCACCTGCGGCCACAGGTCAGGTGCAGCTTCAGTGCAGACCAAGCGCAAGTAACGTGACTCTTCAGAAATGATGCCTCTTTTCATGAACCATTATTTTTTTTCGAAGGGACACTTAATGGCTGGGAAGCCGCAGTCGAACTCAAATTCTAGAAATAAGTCGGGGCCCTTTTACCAAGTCTACTAGATAGAAGATGATAGAGGGCCAACTATCGTTGCCTTGCACAAGACAGTGCCCTTTCACTTCGAGTTCCTTCCTTCGTAGTCAAATCTGATGATACGCTTTGGCGAAGTTACCTACCAAATAAAAGGCCTGCTAGGTGATCGAAATCGCTCAGGTGAGGACTCACTCACTCATCTACTCCTTATCTATTTAATACTTTCTTCTATCTACAAATACATGAACTTCTTCTCGAGTATAGGTATGATTTTAAGAGCTGAAAACATTCTCTTCTTCGCAAAAACTCTATTATAATCATCAACTGTTGAGTGTGTTCGAAGATTCTAAAAGGTTGAGGTACCATTACTTTCAGAAAGTGAACCATTTTATCATGGGAGGAAAGATTTCATAACCCCGGATACTTGAGGAGAATAAATTCCTTAAGGACAAACTGTGAAATCGGTGGACTTGGTTATAAATTTTGCTTCATCTTTATTTCCTTAAAAGTTGATGAACATACTTCATTTTATAGTTCATTTTTATTATTCTTTTGAACTTGTGTTGAAGGTGTTGAACTTCATTATTGTTCTTGAAAACTTGTTCTTGAACTTAGATTGAAGTTTATATTTAAAAAATACAGACTGTGTACCCAAAATAACAAATGGATCTCAAGATATGGAAGCAAGTTCATGTTATCCCTTCATCCTAAATTTGGCTCTTATCAAGACAAATTAACATTCATCTTTTAGCAGTCATTCATCTGAACAACCATGAAAAATTTCAAATCGAAGAAAGAAAAAAAATGAAGGAAAATGAACACAACTACCATGGAGAACAACGAAGAAGAAGAGGACGATACCGAAACCCTTAAAAACTAAAACGAGGAAAACTAGTGATGAAAATGAGAATAAAAAATCATCAAAACTTTTTTTATTTGGTATAATTTGTGTCATGTTTTTCAATTCTTATGAGTTTTAATTTTTTTTATTCTTCTTAAATCTGTTATATAACTACTAATTAACTCATCCTGCAAGTAATTAGAACTATGAACTTCGACTCACCAACCAAAAAATAACATCAACTTTAGCTTTTGTTGTTATTTTCTTTGTCATTTTTGGGTCAAAACTTTTTAAAAGGAAAACTGATCACATTGGGATGATTAGATTGAGGGATTAATAAGAAATTACTAGAATTTAAATGGAGCTTGCATGTGAAAGGTTAGATTTGAGGTATAGCCATGAAAGAATAAAAATGGGTTCTTAAAAATTTAAACATTGAAGAAGAGAGAAAAGAAAATCAAAGTAAAAAATAATCAAGAGCTTATGTGGCAAATGTGTTATAGTGACAAAGAGTGAAAGAAAAAAGACAACGAAATTGATGACGCTCATTGGAGATGAGAAAGATGAGAGATTAATCTTGGATACCATTGATGAATGCTTGAAGTTTTTTTGTTTAAGAAGAAGAAGAAGAAAGAAAAAAAAATCAAAATTATATATATTTATGTAAATAAATTCTACTTAATAATAAGCGGCAATAAGCAGGCACGGCTTCGACATGCCTGCTTGTGCTGCCTGTTTCAGCTGATTCAATCGTAATTTTATCATGTCACCCCTAATTAATCATTATAAGTCATCTAAGTATAAAATAATTAGTAATATTTAATAAAAATAATAACTTGAATATAAAATGATAAATTAATTGTTGACGTTTTATTTCTTACTTAATAATAAGCGGCAATAAGCAGGCACGTCTTCGACATGTCTGCTTGTGATGTCTGCTTCAGCTGCTTCAATCATAATTTTACGATATCACCCCTAATTAATCATTATAAGTCATCAAAGAATAAAATAATTAATAATATTTAATAAGAATAATAACTTGAATATAAAATGATAAATTAATTGTTGACATTTTATTTTGACTTAATGTCTTATATGAGACCTATTTAAATTTTTCACAAGTAATTTTTATAGTAATTTCATTATATCACTGTTATAGGTCATTTAAGACATGTCAGCTTCGTTGTTTCAATTGTGATTTTATCATATCACCTGTAATTAATTTTTTTTAAAAAAAGATAAATAGAAATAAAATAATAAATTAACTTTTGATATTTTATACTTCCTTCTTCAGTTGCTTGAATCATAATTTTACTATATCACCCCTAATTAATTATTATAAGTCATTTAATGATAAATTAACTCTCGATGTTTTAAATTATTTAAATGTCTTATATGAGACCCATTCAAAAAAATTTCACATGTATTTTTTATAATAATTTTATTTTATCACTTCTAATTAGTTGTTATAAGTTATTTAAAATATGTCTGCTTCATTGTTTCAATCGTGATTTTATTAAATCACCTAAATTAATTTTTATGATCATCTAAGCATTAAAAATTAATAACATTTCATAAAAAAATAAAATACACACAATATGATATGTCAACATAAAATATTTATTTGACTATCAAAATTGAGAGAAGTATCGATTACCCCCCTGAACTTGTCACATTTTATTCATGGTACACTTGAACTTTGACTTGTCCTAAGTAACCCCCTGAACTTGTTGTTTTATAACGTTGTGTGGCCCTTTTTTGCTGATGTGGAAAAATATTTATAGTCATACTCCATCACGCGCGTGATAGTGATTTTTTGACCAAATCGACATTTTTAATGATTAAAAAACAAAAACAAAATTATTTTCTTTTAATTTTTTCCATAAATTCAATTGTCCCTCTTCCTCCAGTACTTTCAATCTAAAAAAAAATTCATCCATTTATTAATTTTTGTAAAACTCTAGTTTATTAATTAGTTTATGAAGTAAAAATTTTGTCCATTTATTAATTTTATAAAAATTTCGTTTATTAATCTAAAAAAAAATTCATTCGCTTATTAATTCAATGTAAAACTCAAGTTTTCATTTTTATGAAACTCCTTCAATTTTGTAATCTTAATTATATATATCATATGAGTTATTGTAACTATAAAAATGTACTAAATATCAAAGAAGATATTTTAAAAAATAATAACAAAACAAATACTAAAGAAACTAAGACATATACCTATAATAAAGAGAATGTAGTTATATTGATTATCGATTTAGTCCCTAACTATTTGATTTTCGATTTAACCGATAAGAAAATACTCATAAAATAAAAAAAGTAGTAACTAAATGAAAAGAAACTGAATCTTAGTTGAAACCAAAATCCTATATATATATATATAGATAGATAGATAGATAGATAGATAGATAACATGAAAAGAAACCGAATCTTAGTTGCAACCAAAATCCTACACACATGCACACACACACACATATATATGGATGTAAAATAACTATTTAGTATAATCTTATTAGGTTATCGGTTTACCCAATAACCTAATAAAAAATTAAAATCAAATCAATAACCCAATAATTTTTTTTACAAAATTACTAAAAAATCATTAACCCAATAACGATAAGTCAATAACATTTTTATCGATTCAATTTTTGTACACTCCTAACTTAAATTGTGATTTCTTACTCCATTAATTATAATAAAAAAACGTATTTGTGCATGTGAGTCTCCTCAAAATCCTAATCGAAACACTAATCGAAAACCACTGTGAAACACTAATCGGAAAAAAACAATTTCATATTTTTAGCACACACCAAAAAATATAAATTTTTAGATAATTGCTTATTTGATCGACGAAAATTCAACCTTTCACTATTTTGGAGTAGAGAAAAATTGAAAAATATAATTTTTTTAGAGAGAAATCGGATAATTAACTGTAGAAGTGAGTTATTTTTTAATATAGGATAAATATAAGAAAAGTGGATGATATTTATCCACATGGATAGCCACATCAACACTTTTTTCCACGTGTACGCGCGCGGTTTATACGCACTGGTCCATCAGCAAAAAAGGGCTACGTGACGTTGCAAAACAACAAGTTCATGGGGGAGGGGGGTACTTAGGATAAGTCAAAATTCAGGTGTACCATAAATAAAACATGACAAGTTTAGGAGGGTAATCGGTACTTATCTCTATCGAAATTATATTAGTGCCACAGAAATTACGATGGGATAGAGGAAGACATAACTTATTGAAAAATTATACTAAAAGCATTATAAATCACATATTTAACAACTTAAAAATATAAAATATTCGATTGACTCTCGAACTTATATCAGTTTCACTTAAATTGGAATAGAAGAAAAAGTATTATAAATCACAATAACTAAAAATTTAAATTATTTTAATAATTGATTATCTAAATTATATTTGTGTCACATAAATTAAGACACAAAATAATATATATTGGGCATGTATTAAAATAAAATTTTAATACATAATTTTCGATGTCTAGTATTAAAAATAAAATTTTAATATATAATTTTCGTGCTCACTCTCTCAAAGAGAGTGAAATGCACTCACTTTACCACCTCAACGTTTTGGGACAAAATATTTTTTAAAAAAAATGTGCAGAGGTGTGATGGGACTGTTTGAGTGTGTAGTTGAGATTTCGGATAAATATTGGTGGGGGGGGGGGGGGTTAGGCTATTTTCTCTTTTATTCTGCATTAGTTATGAACATTAATTAGTCTTAGCATTATTTTATCCGCTATTTATATTAAAATGGAAAATTAGTTATTCCATATAAAATATGAAATAGATAATCCCATAATATTATTTAGGAAAAATGGTTCGGTGGACCCCTGTACTATGTCGGTTTTGTAAGTTGGACACTTCTACTTACATGTTTGTCATCCGGATCCTTGAACCCATTAAAAAGCAATATTTTAAACACTTTTTTTGGTGAGTGTAACATACTCTCACCACGTCAGCTGCCACATCTGCCACGTCATCTGCGTGCCACGTCATTTTCAAGTATTACATTAAATTTCAAGTCATTTTAAAATGCTACATAACAAATTAAATATTAAAATTAATTTAATTAAATAAGAAAAATTTATAAATTGTAGAAAAATTTGAATAACTATGTTTTTATTTTTGGTCACAAATTAAACATCAAATTCATTCCAAATAATTAAAATTCTTCTCCAACTAATTTAAATTTTTAACTATAAATTCATATATACAAACATAATGAATTTTTGATTTTTAAATTTGAATATCTTTAACAATTCACAAAAAATTTATTTTTTTTCAAGCGAAATTCACTAATTTCTTTCATATCCACTATCACTCACTTTCAATTCAAATTTAAATTTTAATCCCCCCAAATAAAAATATTTTAAATTTTAATTTTAATTCAAAAAAATATGAAAAGATTTGAATTGAGATGAAAAATTAAAATAAAAAATGAAAAGGGGAGGGGGGGGGAGGGATAGGTGTTCGGGTGAGGTGGAGGGGCTGGAAGAGTGTTGGGGTGGGGGCTGTAAGGAGCTGGGGATGGGGTGAAGAGGGGTTGGATGGAGTGCGGGGGCTGGGGTAGGGTGGGAAGGGGCTGGACGGGGCTGGGTAGGGTGTGGGGTAGGGTGGGGACGGGCTGGGGTGGGGTGGGGGGAGTAGGGATGGGCTGGGGTAGGGTGGGGAAGGGGGACTTTTTTATTTTATTTTTTAAATTTATTATTTTTAAATTTTTAAAAATATTTTTAAATTAAAAAATGGAGGGAAAAAAGACCCTTTTTTAATTTTTTTAAAATTTTAATATTATTATTTTTAATTATTTTAATATAAACTTGACCAAAAATTGACCCCACTCACACCCTAGGCGCGTGCATGCATGCGCCTCGTCTTAGTCAGCCATTTTAATGCCACATAGGACCGGTCAACGGTCAAAGAGTTTAAAATGTTACTTTTTAATGAGTTTAAGGGTCCAGATGATAAACATGTAAGTAGAAATAGCTACATTACAAAACGGATATGGTACAAGGATCCATTGAACCATTTTCCTTGTCCATTATATTTTATCTCGCATATCAACCTAACTGATAGATGGTTTATTTTATGTAACAATAGTACTCCTCGGAGAGTCAAATAATTTTTTCAAAAATTGTATCTTCTATAATTTTAACTATCTAATCTTCTTACACAAAATATAAAAAGTTGAACTCATATTACGAAGCCCTTTATTTAGGGTAAAAAAAGTTGGGGGAAGCACACTAAAAACATAGAATTAATTAGTCTAGTAGGAAAAGGGATCCCAAGCCTATAGGAAATAGAATTATCAACCACAAAATTTGATACGTCAAAACCAATGATAATTCTTAGTATATGACTTCCAAGTTCCACCAACTATAAATAGCATATATTTTTCATTTATGACATTATCACATAAGTCATACACAAAGAAAATAGTATATGTGTGTGACTGACTATTAATACAACAAAAGTGAGCTAATGTTCTTGTGAGTGACTAAGTAAGAAAATATGATGAAGGGAAGAGAATGTCATTCTTCATTGAAGGGAGGAAGAACTAACAGTCCCTACACACATGGTTTTTCTTCGTCTCAAATTCAAACTATTGCTTCCTTTTGTGAAACTCTTATTCCACCAATCCCATCATGCAGTAATAACAAGGCTGTTGATTCCTTTTTTGCTTCTAGTGGCTCCCAGCCTCCATATCCTAATGAGGTACATTTTCTTGTTTTTTCTTAATTTCATTTTTGTTGTAAGACATTGTAGAACAGATACTTATGGTTCGACTCTTTTCTTAATCCGTGTATAGCGGTAGGTTTAATGCTGCTGTTTAACTTCTTTTTGCTGTATAGTCTTGAAAAGACCCTTTTTTGCAAGCAAGATTTTTCTTTTAATGTTGTGGTCCTTTTTGTGTGTGTGTGATAAAACATTGCTCTTTGTTGCTATCTTATTTTCTTCCCTCCCCCAAAATTGGGAATAGGAAAACAGAATTACAAGGTGAGTAATCGAATTCTCATAAAGTGAAAATTTAGATAGTCAACCAATTAAGCTACCTAACATTTTTTTGTAACTATTTTCTATTATTGGTTTGAGGGTATTGTTTCTCTTTTTGTTTTGGCAATTTATTGATTCTTGAAAAGACCCTTTTTTTGCAAACAAGATTTTTCTTTTAATATGATGGTCCTTTTTGGTATTTTGTGATAAAGCATCATTCTTTGTTTCTCATTTTCTCTTATCGGTTTCAGTGTATGTTTTTTGTTTTTGTGTTGATGTCTTGTTATGATTGGTTGGTTAGGTTGCAGAGCAATTGGTGAAGAGGAACAAGCCTGAGGCATTGTTCATAATAAGGATAATTGTGTTTTTATTATCAACAAGATTAGGGACTCTTTTGCTTTGTGGTAGAGTTTGCTTGGATAAGAGATGGCCTTTTGTTCACAACTTCACTGAATTATCCTTAAAGGATAGAGAAACTCTTCTGCAAAGATGGTCTAGACAAACTTTTCTCATTCCATTGAGGATTACTTTCTTGTTGATCAAAGTTGCCTGTTTCTTCATCTTCTTCACTTGGGTAAATATTCCTCTCTGACTACTTAATCACTCCTGTTTAATAAAGTATTTTAATATCACATCATCTTGATCATACTTTTTTTTTTTTTTTTAATAATTTAATACTTCATATTATTTGGCACTAGGAAAGAAACTGCATGCGGCTAAAAAAAGGATAAAATTACTGATAGGCTTCAATTATTGGATGTTTTTCTGTGGCCAACATGTTATGGTAGATACCTAATAAGGAAAAGGGTCAAAATACTCCTCCAACTATTTCAAATAAAGTAAAAATATCTTTCGTTTATTTTTTGACTTAAATTCTTTTTCTTTTTTTTTTGGCTGAAAAATATTTATCAGTTTTGGAATAACGGGTAAAGTTGCTACCATGTGATCAGGAGGTCACGGGTTAAAACCTTGAAAACAGCTTCTGGCAGAAATACAAGGTAAGGTTGCGTACAATACACCCTTGTGGTGGGCCTTCCCCTAACCCTGCGCATAGCGGAAGCTTTAGTACACCGGACTGTCCTTTTTTTGGGGCTCGCAAATACCTCTCACTTAAATGAAGTGCCACCAAACACACCACATGAAAAAATTGCCACATAGTTGGCCACGTCAACACCCCAATTACAAAAAAGGGCCAAAACTACTCCGAACTATTCGCAATAGAGAAAAAATATCCTCATTTTGATTTTTTGCTCAAAAATACCCCTCAATTTATTTTTTGACTCACAAATACTCCCCACTTTAATGGAGTACCACCAAACACACCTCATCAAAAAAATTGTCACATGATCAGTTCGCGTCAGCATCCCATTTAATAGCGAAGCAACCCACTTAACAACCCATTTAATACTTATACCCAACCCGTCTTCAAAAAATTTGTTTCGTCTTCATAAGTAAAAGGTAAAGATAGATCTACCTTCATTTCACTTAAACTCTTCAAAAAAAAAAAAAATCGATGCAAAATAGAATTTCTGATGGAAAAAAAAGTCCTTAGTATATGGTTTGAACTCTCCCACATTCTGTTACGTGATAAAGACGAGTCAAGTTTCTGTATCAAATTTTTTTCGGAGAGCACAAGTGAAATGAAGGGTGAATCTATCTTTACCATTTATGAGGACGTGTCAGGCTTTTTGAAGAGTGATCGAACACGAATATTAAATGGATTATTAAGTTGGATGATTAAGTGGGATGGGTGGTTATTAAATGGGATGTTGACGTGGACATATCTTGTGATAAGTTTCTTCACGCGGTGTGCTTGGTGGCACTCAGTTAATGTGAGAGGTATTTTTTCTCAACAATAAATGAAGGAGTATTTTTGAAACAAAAAATAAAAAAGATATTTTTGCTCTATTTTAAATAGTTCAAGAGTGTTTTTGAACCTTTTCCGTACCTAATATCATATCAGAATCAAAATTTTTAATGTTGTTATTTGAGTATTATGATATTTGGTATGTCTTTTTTAAAAGTTTTGTAATTCGGTACAATATTTGATATTTATAAGAAAAATATCAAAATACTGAATATCTTACCGAAATGCATAGTTACGTATTGAATTCATATATATTAAGTATTATTATACTAGTAAATATTAAAAAAATAAAAACTGTACAGTATGAAACTAATTATTTGGACATTGGAATTTTGATGACTCTAATGTAATTGATTAACGAAGTAATTGTAAGATTTTACTTTTCTTTTGAATATTTTTATAAATATGACGTATTAGTATGATAAAATTGATACGTTTTCTGAAAAATCAAAGTCATAATTATCTATTACTCTCTTCGTCTCAAATTACTTGGCATGTTCATTAAAAATATTTGTCTCAAAATTGTTAACATGTTTAAGAATTCAAGAGATAATTAATCACTTTGTCCAACTATACCCTTATTAATTGAAGAAAATTCATCTAATTTAAACAAGGTCATATTAGTCAATAGATTAGTCAATTTGCACTCCTTATTAATTTCTTCTCGAAAGTTGCGCAGAAAGAAAACATGGCAAGTAATTTGAGACGGATGAAGTATATGATTATGGGTGTGTTTGGTATGAAGGAAAACATTTTCCAATTTTTCAATGTTTGGTTGGCTTAAAGGTTTTGGAAAATGTTTTCCAAATCAACTTATTTTCCTCAAATCTAAGGAAAATGACTTCCTTTCAAAAAGTAAGGAAATCATTTTCCAAAACTCTCTTTCAACCTCACTCTTAAGTTAAAATATTCATACAACTCTCAAAATCATCCATCCCTCTCTTTTAATTATTCAATTTGCATAACGATCACACGAATATAAGTAAGAAATAACTTATTTTTCTAGAAAATATTTTTCTCCTTCATATCGAATGCACCCTAAAAAAAAGTATTTTTTGAGATCAAAAATTATTTTTCTAAAATATATTTTTACGCTTTAGCTAAACACTAGAACGTATGTTTTGAAAAAATATTTTTTCATTCACCAATCAAATACTATAAAATATTTTTCAAAAATTATTTTTCATCCACCAACCAAACATAGGAAAAAAAAAAGTAAGAAATCAACTTGTTTTCCATGAAAAACATTTTCCTTCGTACCAAACACACCCTATATATCTGTTGTATTCAAATAAACTGTGACTACCAATTTTGCCGTACCACAAAATACCAAACTAAACTTTAAATTACCGAACCATACCGAATTAATTTGATACGGTAGTAATGGAGTAATTTTAAAAACATAAAGCCAAAATTACCGAAGCAAAGTTTTGAACATCGTAACATATCGTATTATGCACTCGTTGTTCCTGTTTATGAATCATTGATAACATATTGGAACCACCCTTGACTTTGGGAACTTTGTATATACTGTGCAGACTGATGAAAAAAGCAAGAATCCAGCATGGGAAGCCATTGGATATCATCATCCAGAGACAACAGAGGCCCCGTCTGAAAACAAGAAAGAAAGACCACTTGAAAAGGGGATTGTGGAAACAATAAATGAGAGTGATGAAACTCTGGAAAAATCCTTATCCAAGAAAGGCCTACCTCTAACTGAGGATACAAAAGATAACATCTTAAAAATTAAATGTGATGTTGTGATTGTTGGTTCTGGATGTGGAGGAGGTGTTGCAGCTGGAATCCTTGCAAAATCAGGTCACAAAGTAGTTGTGCTCGAAAAAGGTCATTACTTTGTGCCAGAAGATTATTCTGGTCTTGAAGGCCCTTCTTTGAATGAACTGTATGAGTCAGGTGCAATGCTTAGTACTCTTGATGGAAAGGTAATGATTATGGCTGGAAAAACAGTTGGCGGTGGATCTGCCATAAACTGGTCTGCTTCTATTACAACTCCAAATGATGTTCTCAAAAACTGGTCTGTCAATCACAAGATTTCATGGTTTGGAACTTGTGAATATCAAACGGCAATGGATGCAGTATGCAAACGGATTGGTGTGACAGAGAATTGTTCTGAGGAAGGACTTCAGAATCAAGTAATCCGAAAAGGGTGTGAAAATCTTGGTTTGAATGTGGAGAGAATACCAAGAAATTCTTCAGAGAATCATTATTGTGGTTCTTGTGGTTATGGTTGTAAAACAGGAGACAAGAAAGGGACTGATTCCACTTGGCTTGTTGATGCTGTTAATGCAGGCGCCGTTATCTTGACTGGATGTACTGCAGAAAGGTTCATACTGGAAGATGGCATGGATGGCAAGATGAGAAAAACATGTCTTGGAGTAATTGCTACGACTGAAAGCAAGAAGCTCACTAAGAAGTTGCATATTGAAGCTCGCACCACGATTTCTTCCTGTGGATCTCTCTGCACACCTCCCTTACTGATTTCCAGTGGACTGCAGAACAAGAACATTGGGACAAATCTCCATCTCCACCCTGTTCTTTTGGCATGGGGATACTTCCCTGAATCCATGTCTGAAGTTAATGGCAAAAGTTATGAGGGAGGAATAATGACATCCCTTCATAAGATGGTGCCTGAAGAAACCAATGCACGGGCCATAATAGAAGCTACAGCTCTGGGGCCTGCTTGTTTTGCCTCCTTGTTTCCATGGACGTCTGGGCAGAATATGAAGGAGAGGATGACAAAGTACTCGCAAACAGTCACTCTATTAGCATTGGTAAGAGATCAAGGTTCAGGAGAAGTAAAGAAGGCAGGGAGGATTAAATACAAATTGGATGGAATTGATAAAGAGAATCTCAAAGCTGGTGTAAGAAGGGCATTGAGGATACTGATTGCAGCAGGAGCTGTTGAAGTCGGAACATATCGAAGCGATGGACATAAAATCAGTTGTAAAGAGATCACGAATGAAGAGTTAGAAGAGTTTCTGGATACAGTGGAAACTCCTGGAGGACCAAAGTCTAAAGGTGAACACTGGACAATTTATGGGTCTGCACATCAAATGGGAAGCTGTCGGATGGGGTCGAACGAGGAAGATGGGGCAGTGGATGAAAATGGAGAATGTTGGGAGGCAAAAGGTTTATATGTATGCGATGCAAGTATTCTTCCTACTGCAGTTAGTGTCAATCCCATGATCACCATACAGTCCACTGCTTACTGCATTGCCAAGAGAATAGCAGACTCGTTGCATAACGAAAAACTAATTTCAGACGTATGCAAATGAAAAAAACCCTATAAGTCTGTAACCTTATAACGAAATAAAAGTCACCGTTCCTGTTTCAACGAATACATGTAGAAAAGAAAACGACAGAACTATTTGTCTATATACTATTTTCTTTCAACTATAGCTATTCACCTGCATGCAAATTCAACCAGCGCCTAGCAATGCTTTCCCTACTCATCAAGTATGTGAAGCAATTAACAAAGACACATCAAATAGAATTCTTGAATTGAGAACAAATCGATTTGTACTACTTTACTCATTAGTGTAATTACTGTTCCCATGTTCTGCTGGCAGATATAAAAGACTTATTCTAAATTTATGGATCCACAAAGATATATGGTGCAAAGGGCCGGTATTTAGAAGGAAACTCAAGTTCCAAGCTGGAAACATCACAATCATGAATAAATATTAAATAAAAGGGTAAATTAGAGCGGGAAGGACAATAGGACCGTTAGGTCAAAATTAAATAACACTAAAGCTTATTCCAAGTCTTAACAAGATGAACTTGATCCCTATTTTCTTCTTGTATCCTTGAAATCTGACCATTCAGATATTTCCTTACAAAAAGGGAGCCAATGGAAGGTTAAGAAATAAAATTATAAGAGTCATTTTCAATCAACTAGCAGCTGCTTTAACTGCTTTCTCTACTCCATCATCTAGATCTTCAGCAATTACCAAGGTCATACCACTTTCCAGCACAGATAAACCAGGGCAGAAAGCAATTACCACTTAAAACTGAGTTCTCCGATGGAAACAAACATTTGCAACTGTCAATTGCAGAAAATAAGTTCCTGCCTAGAGGATGAATTTCAGAATGACCTTTAGAATTCTTTTCCCTTGGTCGACATTGGTACCCTCAAGACGAACAACCATCGGCACTTTCAGTTGAACCTTAAGACAAAATGGAAGAATCAGCATATACATGAAGCTTCACCGCAGTCTTGAGGTCATAGATGGATTTATATATTTTAATCCTCTCCTCCTCTTTCCTTTTTCTCCTCCTCCTCCTCTTCCAATGCTGAACCTAAACCTTCCTCTTCTTATAACAGCCTGAGATTACACCATGCAGAAGCATTCATCCTGTCAAGTCGTAGTGCTTCCGTTAGAAGGCTACGAATAATTGCAGGAGACTGTTTACCTATCTTTCTAAGCACCACAGCACTTGATACCAGACTCGACACATGTGATGGATAAACAGCCAAAGCATTGCTATAGTCTTCCAGCGCTGCTTTATATAGGCCCTTCGATTGGTTAAGCAAACCTGAGTATGACATAAAAATATACTACATGATCAGAACGGCTTGCTAATTGGCAGAAAAAATTAGTTGCTCATAAACAAACAAGTGCAAAGAAAATAGTGTTCACCATGCCACTATAGGCATCAAAATTTGCTATAGCCACCAAATGTACGAACCAGTAAGACTACAAAGAAGTAGCTGAACCATGAACAGGAGATGCATATATACCATGTAAAAACTCAAAACTTGGCAAGATGACCTTTACACCTATGGCTTCCAGTAACTATTTCATGTACAAGATGCTGGAGTCGCTAACCAAAAGAATGTCGTAAACAAGAAGTTGATTCCCCCAGATCACAGCCCACACATATGATATTGTAGATAAGATAAATTTTCCTAACCCTTTACTTGTATATAGCTAAAGCACCAGTAATCTATGGGATTTTCTGCTGGCAACATTAGAAGGCCTAGAAGATAATAGCCAAATTCAACATCCTAGGATGTAGAAGAGAAGGTTTAATGGAATTCAAGGAATTGTATGACTTGAAAGTTAAATACACAGCAGTAAAAGGGAAAATTCACTTAATAGAAAAACTTTTGAACATCATAGGTTCAATGGAGAAAATATCACACAAAGTTTGAAATTAGACTTTGAAACTTGGCTAGAGGTAAACTGGGTGGGGGGTGGGGGGGAGTGGAGGACTATTTTTTAAAAATTAAGTGGATCAGAGAATCGCTAAGCTGACTATAACCAACAAGGACTTGTAATTATGTTTTTGTTAGTTTTCTCATGAATGTATATCGGCAGACATGAACATTTTGAGTTACATGCATGTGTTTAAGAATAGTGAGCACAGCAAGGGGAGAATTGTAAGATGTATCTACTAGCAGTATACAATCAACAAGCTGAATATGAACTAATGGCCTCAGTTTTGGAAAGGCACTTCTCTACATCTCGCCACAGAGATAATTTAGGGGTAGTTTCGTTTGAAGACAAGTTATGTTGGGATTAGTTATGCTGGGATTAGTTGTCCTAGGATTAGTTATCCTGGTATTATTTTTTAGTGGTTGTTTGGTTTATAGTACTAAAAATGATAAGAATTGCATTCTTTCTAAGAATATATTGTTTATTTACAAAAATACCCTTCACCTTCTTTAGCTTAATTATTTTTTTTTATGATTTTTATGTGTGTTCAATTATGTGTCGATATATCAAATTCATGCGTATTTGTCCAATTATGTGCCAATGCCCTTGATAAGTTGGAGGAATTTCTAACTATGCATACTCAACTCGTTTGCACCCTAGTGGTGGAAAGCATATATTGCATACAAGTAAACCTGGTTTGCAAACTTGAAAATTGATTATCTGATTAAATCCACCAAATCGTATCTGTTGAAATCAAATATCCAAGTAGAGGTTATTGTCACATTTATGATTATGTTCATTGTGCACATGAGAAGAATAATACATACTATCCTCCAGTGAATTCAAAATGACTAGAAAATCAAAGTTTTCTTTATGTGAGCCATAATGTGATGATACTGGATTGAAGTACTTATATTCAACAAACACCTAAAGAACACTATTTACATGCCTAATGGAAGAAGAGTCTGCGTAAGGCATCACAACATGCTATTTTTCAAGAGATCATGTAAAGATGTGTAGATGGAGTACT
>NC_061113.1:41928550-41957484 GCF_002878395.1 Capsicum annuum | reverse complement strand
CATGCTATTTTTCAAGAGATCATGTAAAGATGTGTAGATGGAGTACTTGCTAAGTTGGGATGTATGATCATGTACAGATGGTACACTTACATGAAAGAGAGATTATATTAAAGAAGAACCTTTCAACTGGTAATCTTCATAAGAAGACAACAACAACAATGTCTTAATCCCTCCCAAATATTGTTGTAAGATGACAGATACAGAAAAACTAGCATATATACTCTAACAGACAGCTTAATATTAGCAGATTGAGGTCCAACTTAATCTTAAAACACATCCAGTCACACAGTGAAAGTGATAATCAAAGGATTTGATGGGTAATTTTGTCATTTCATGGTTTTATCCCAAGATAAAATATGATGGGATTAGTTATACCATCAAAATGATGGGATAACTTATCCCAGTACTATTTGTTAATACCGGGATAAGTTATCCCGAACTTGAACAACCAAACAAGCTATCAAAAATTTTATCCCGGAAGACTTATTTTATACCGGGATTATTTGTTCTAATACCTTACACCAAACGACCCCTTAATATAAATGGAAGCAAGATCAAGCCAGCTTTCCAACTCCATTGTTCTGCAATGGTCTCCAAACTCCTGTTATGCACATAAGGTCAAATTATTACTTCTTTATCCACAAAAAAAAAGATGTCATTTTTAAGAATGTAAGGCAAGCAAATGGGCTAAAACAGCCCCTAAGAAGGACAAGTGAAAAAGTCAACGTCTGCAAGGTTGCACATCAAAAGAAGCAAGAGAAGCCCAACATATTCATCTGTCGAAGGTTTATAATGAGGCTTTAAGGTCATATCAGTTTTCATTCACCTCCCATTATGTCAAGGAAACCACCATTGTGCTAAGCAACTCAAGACTTCTCCCATTCCAAGGGTCAGAGCTAGCTAGTAATACCAGAAGAAAAAGCCTAACATTTATAACAATCAAACTTTTAAAGGTCAGGGAGACAGTGATAAAAGCATTACCTTCCCCTTTCCTACCAACCCAACCTCTCCTTTACATACATACACAAAAAGAAAGGGAAAAACCTTTCATAAATTACCAAACGGACAAACTGCATCGGACAGTTATGCAATATGTAACCATATGAAACAAACAAGACCATTTTAAATGAGAAATAAAGACGTGCTTTGGTCTGCCAATATCCCATTTGATGTGTTTGCATGAGAAGCATGGTTTAATTGAGATCCCCAAGCATCTCCGAGCAATTTGTTTAGGAAGCAATGCGCATGCTACATGTGTTTAGTCCCTCCCTTAACATTCATCTCTGATTGATAGGATAGCTCTGTTGGCTTTCACTAGCCATGGAATTTTTATATTAGCAGGCACAACCTGTATAATTGTTAGCTAACCAGCTAGTTAACTGATACACATAGTTCAAGCTCTATAGAGTTATGTATAAAAAGCTTCATGTTTTGTAAAATTAGGTCTTGGGCCAAACTGATACCCCAAAAGCTAGCTCAAAGGGAGGAGGATTGCCCAAGCCTTATAAAGAGACCACATATCTCATTAACCACCAATGTGGGACTTTTTTCATTCTTCAACATGGTTATTTTACTAGCAAACCCCTTACAACCTATAAAAGCATCAAATAAGACAGATGAAAAAAAGCTTTTGTCGAGAAACTCCATTTCAGCTTATAAGAGAAAGACTTGCTTACTTTGAGATCTTCCCCCAATCTGAAGCTTTTTCTCTGAACCTGAAGAATAGCAAGAAGCTAAGTATATGTTTCTATAGCATTTTTCACTTGACCCTGTGCGATTTGTAGTTCAGCTTAGATCCTCAACAATTCTCCATGATCCCACTTTCCACTCCCCTCTAGGCAACATTAATGACAGTTTCAGCATCGAGAAACTGTTTCTGAGCTGATAACACCCGAGCCAGTAACATCCACTCTTTCAGAGTAGAACCATCTTCCAGTTTAAGCAACCAATTTGCCTAATGGACTGCGGCATCCAACTTTCTTTGTTCAGTATTTTCTAGACAAAGATGGTATATGATATTAGTATCACTCATCTTTGTTAGCTTTCCAGCCGATTCAAAGGATTTAAGTGCATCTGCATGTATCTTAACCCTCTCGGAATCAGTCAGTATTGTTCTAGAATGAGCTGTAAGTGAGAGCCCTAATACATAATGGGCAACACCCAGCAACTCACTACATTGTTCTTGCAGGCTTTCAATAGCTCTTTGAGCATAAATTATCCCCTCGCTTGCACAATCTGGGATTTCAGCACATACTTTTGAAGCCAATAACAAGCCTAAAATACAGGCGTGATCCTCTGTACTACTCAACAGTTTCTGTAACAAGTTCAATGCAGTGAAGTCATCTCCTCCTCCATAATAGCAGAGAGTTAAAATAAGATACATCTCTTGCCGATCTATAATTATGGGAAGCAACTCTTCTACTTTGCTAGCCAAAGTCTTTAAACGACTTGAGATAGATAATGCATATGAGAGATGGTCAAGAATCGAAGGACAATCTTCTCTAACAAGTCTAGTGGAAAATTTAACTACAAAGCCAAGGTATGACCCAAGCGAAATCATTTGAATATGTCAAAAAGCATATTAATCAGAATGTCTGATCAAAAGCCTAAAGCACGCTCATTTATGGAAACCAACATACAGTCCGAGTAAAAGATTTAATATAACCTGATACACTTGGGATGGGTGTAGCAGAGTTGCAGATGACATTTTTTAGTTCTCAGTATTCATCAAGTATCAAGTATGGATTTAGTACATTGTTGGAAATCCAAAAGCATTAAAAAAACAAGGTAATCTACAGGTTTTCAGGATAATTTATTGACTCAATTGACTAGATAAGTGAAGGATAGGTTAACAAAAGCACAGACTGAAAGTGCAAACATTCAGAATATCATCATGCAAAACTGATGAAATGCAACCACTTTCCAGAAAAAGAAAACATTAGGGAAGCTAGTAAAATGAGAAATATATTACTATGTATTGTGCCGTTGCACCTGACTGATAAAATAAAATACTAATAAATGAAGCAAAGTGAACAAACTTGTCCATTATTGAAATGACTATTACAAAAAAAAAGTGCTCATAAAGATATTGACTGCGACATATACTCTACCTTTGTACCTCTGAAGAGCCTGCAAAAATTTCGCTTTGAGAAAGACTGCTTCAAGGAGCACACTCACAGCGTGTATGGACAGTGTTGGTTTAGAAAAACTCTGTGAACGTCTCTTTTGAGTTTTCACTCTTTCGGCAAGGGCAAGTTTCAAATTAGGAGTCACCAAGGCAATATCTATCCCTTCAAAAACAAGAAGAGCGGCCTCTAGGTTCCCCTTCTGATATTCGTATCTTCCTAGTAATGCTCTTGCTTCCTAGAAAATATTGACAACTTAGTTAAACTGCCACCAAATGGAAATTCTGCTACATGCAAATTAAACAGGGAAGTTACCTCATAATTCAGACAACCACTCTCACGCAAAGATGATTCAGCTCCTTCAATATTTCCAGTATCAGGCTTCTGTCCAGCTTCTCCAGCTCTTGATGAATGGACACTTGATATGTAATCCTTAGTTGCAGGGGACTCAGGAGATGGAACCAGTTCATCCATCGGGATTTGTTCAGATGAGCGTAGGCAATCCATTATCTTGCGTACTTCCAGACTAGTCTGAGGTCTCCCCATTTTGTTGACTCAATTAACATTCTTCATATTCTACAATCTCTCACACAATCCTTCAAAGAGCAACACCAATAAGGAGTTAAGCTCATTTGTCAAGGAAATTAGCTAGAACTAAAAAACTACAAGTACCACTCATGAATTTTCGTATTTAAATGAAAGTCACAATCATGGGATAACAAAATGAAAAGGATAAGGGGATTCACATGATGATGATCAACCATATTACTGCCTCCCCTCAATAAATTTACTGCTTTCCAGCCAAATATTTCTTTCCTTACTTTCCCTTGCTTCTATGTTTCTTTGAGTACAACATCCCACTGTAATAAACACAAAACCACAAACTTCTCTAAGAAATAATATATCATCAACAACAACAATATACTCAGTGTAGTAGCACAAGCGGGATCTGGGAAGATTAATGTGTACCCAGACCTTGAGAGATATGGATTGAGAGGTTGTTTCCGATAGACCTCCCCTTGAGAAAATAGCAAAGATGGAGAAACCAAGACAAAAAATCACACAAGGCATGAAAAAGAATAACAAAGGAGGAACAGTAACTATAGCAAAATAATACCAAATGAAGTATAGTAACAGTATAAAGTGATAGAAACCAAAAAGTGAAAAATTTAAAGCACAGTGGCAAAATTTCTAATTTATTCAAACTTATATTTGTCCCCCAATGTCAAATCATTTTTCTTTTTACTTTTTCTATGTCATATTGAAAGTTGGGGAATGTACGTTATCCGAGTCCCTTTATCAAAAAATTATATTATTTTTATATGATAAAAAAAAAGTAATGATAACATGATAAGAAAAATGATAATTTGGAACATGGAAAAGAATTATACTACCTTTTTCACCATTAGGAAGAGACATTGAAAACAAGAGAAGCCAGACGCATGAATCAAAACTCCAATCTTTATGTCATCAACCAAAGAATTAATACAAAAAAGCTTCAAATTTTTCTTTGTTGTTAAATTATGTCTACCTACTTTCTTGTTTGTTCGTAAAATTACCAAAACAAATAGAGTTCAAGAAGAGTCTGAGAACCCAATAATGATTTGATACGGTAATGATAGTATTTTAAAAAATGAAGTTTCAAATACCATATCATTGCCAGTAAATCAAGCAGACTCATTTTTATTTACTGTACTAAAATAAAATCATATTTTCAGCAAACTTTTGTTAATTTTTCTATAATTTAGAAGCATTAAAATTTTAACATGTGTGCTTCATCTTAAATATTTAAAAATTTCTCTCCTAAGGGTATTTTAGTTATTTCATAGCACTAGAATGGTAGTCCATATGCATATAACTAGTATAAACTGTTACAAAACACGTGGCATTCGAATGTCTATCTTTCTTCTTTGTTAATCAGGAAGATCAGATAGAAGTTGTTTTCCTCTTGTGTTGGGTATTTTTTTTTGTTAAAATTAGTTTACTATTATTTGTCATTTTTAGTTTTGATAAGCCTCTTATCTGGGCTTTGTGGGTTATTTTTAGTTTTGATAAGCCTCTTATCTGGGCTTTGTGGGTTATTTTTTTGGATTTTACTTGAGGATTTTTTATTCTAATGAAAGAAAGAAGACTTAAATCACGGGTTTACTTGAGGTTCTTTTTGTTCTAATGGAAGAAGAAGGTTCAATTCGAGTCTTTCTTTTCCTAATAGATGAAGAGTTATTTAGGATTTTTGTCCACTCTTATTTTTAATAAAAGAAGAAGACTTGATTTGATTTTTCGATTTTTAGAATCTGTAGCGATTTATTTATTTAGCACTTTTTTCTTTGTTCTATCATAAGATTTGTATTATCATATATTAATTTTATATATGTGTCTCAGATAAGGATTAAAGTTAATACAAAATGCAGGACAGACTTCTCAACTTGACACCGTCTTTCAATTTGGCACCTTAAATGGATGGTGTTGATTTTTAACACCTTAAGTAGTCATCAATTGTGTCATTTTGATATGTTTTGCTGATTTGTCATATTTGTGTGTATTGCACACATTTTGAGCGCGTGGAAAACTTAAAGATTACTAATTTTGTTTCTTTTTCTTCTTCCTTTTGATCTCCCCCAACACGTTTTTTCATTTTTATCCACCAATTACTCAAACAACCATGACTTCTTCCTTAATAATAATCAAAAGTAGTGACAAATTAATCTACCATCACCTTCTTTTTTCAATTTCTATAAATTCATAATTTTCAATCACTCATTTTAGCTCAATTTTTGCCTCAATTGTACTCAATTTTAAGCTCCTTCAATAATGAAAAAAATTGAAATGAATTTTAGAGTTAATATGAAAGAATGAATAATGTCAAATGCAATTTAATTGTGAAAATTTTCTCCAATTGTGAAATCTCAACAAGTTTTTAACAGATTTTGTTTGGGATGAATTCTTAAAAAAATTTTTTTTTTTTTTTTGAAAAGATGATTGTGTAGTAAAAGGTAATTGAAGAGAAGATTTTGATTGTAGGGGTTGGTGGGGGTGGGTGGGTGGGCAGAGGAGGTGAAATGGCAATAGGAATTGGAGAATACGACTGAGGGGTGGGGAAGGGAGTGGAGGGTGGAGGTGGGTGGGTGGGATGAAGAAGACAAATTTGGTGGGGGTGGGGGTAATCATAATCCATTTTGTTTACAATTATTTGGGTTAAAAAATGTCAAGTGTCAACATTTAATTGACATCTTTTTATTTTGATTAAAATTAGTTATTTAAAAATTAATTTGGAGAGAAATGATAAATGTCCATCGTTTTATTCGTCAATTTTCATGTCACTAGTGTGTGTTGCACACACACATAGTATTTTTTTGCTGCTTATGAAAAAAGTGTTAAAATAACACACTTGAAGATTGTTTTAGGTGTTAAAAATGAACACCATTCACTTAAGATGCCAAAGTGAAAGATGGTGTCAAGTTGGAGAATGTGTCGATGTATATGATGATGGTGATAGGCTGTTGTTATCACTTTAAGTCTGTAAGCATTTCATTTGTTAGATTTCATAATATTTACAGCATAAATGTTGCTGTAATTTTTTTCTACCTAAATTTTATTCTCAGTTGTTGCTAGTATTAAGTTTTTCCTCTGCCTACAAATTTCTTGTACTCAAGAATCAAATTTTCTCTCTGCTTTGGTGAGATGGTTGACTATATTGTTTAAAGTTTAACATTTAATACTAAAGCGTCAACCTTTGGCTTTACCAAAAAGGAAGACATGATCTTCTTGATTCATATACCACTTACCTATAGTTATGAAGATGAAAAGATATTTACAAGGTATGGATTTGTGCTAAGCATGTATTCACTAAAACCTTTTGATGTTCCGACCATTGGTCATTGTTGATTGATTAATTGATTTTAGCATAATGTTATTTATTTCTCGTTTATGATTTTGTGCCAATACTGATTTTGTTTATTTTTTTAGAATGTGTGTAGAGGGTTGTATTTCTAGCATTTTGTATAACAAAGAAGTATATCCTGAAGAAAGTTTTTAAAAATTAAAGCAATATGGTCACACAATATTGCTTATTCAAGATGAAGGTGTCAAGATGTTTATTTCCAACTTGGCTGCCCAACGCGCTGGTATGTTTTAGAATTCTGTCAAAGTTGTTGATTGATCGGATCATATTTAATTATTGTTTTACTTCTATGATTTTACTTTTGATCATATTACTTCTTAATTCAAGTCGTTATAGTCCCAAGTGTTTCATTAATTTCAGTTGATTGTTATATTTTCATTTTGTTAACACTTTATGTTGTTTTCGAGTACATAAAATCTGTATTTCGGCACAACAATTTCAACAAAAGTTCAAGTATAAAACAAGTACACTTATGAAGTTATGCAACACCTTCAACACGAGATCAAAATGACCTTTCAAAGAAGTGTGTTTTCAGAAAATTAGATGAAACAGAAAAAGGTCAAGTCCTCCGAATTAACAGAGTGTCCTTAAGGAAATAATTCTCCTCAAGTACCCGAGGTTGCGGAATTTTCCTCCCAGGATAAAATGGCCTAACAATTCGACTGTAGTGGTACCTCAAATGATCGGATTCTCTTTGAACTCACTCAATGATTAGATGATCACATGGAGTATTTTGAAGATAAGAAGTGCTTGTAAATACAGAAAAATTTCGTATCTAAACCTGTGGAAAAATGCAGGTTTATATAGCCATTAGGTGCCCCTTCCGAAAGGTGATAATGGTTCACCGGAAAGGTGTATTCTTTTTGAATAGTCATGTCTGTCCATCAGAAAGAATGTGTTTTTTTCGAATAGCCACAACCATCCAAATAGTCATATCTTTTTTCGAAACAGTGTATCTTTTACTTGAAGAGTTGTGTCTCTTCGGGCAGCTGCAACCATTGTTCCTGCATATAGAAGCATGCACGTTAATGGAGGTTCAAAAACTACAAAAACTGATTGCGTTTTTTCCTTTGTTTTTTTGGATTGTTCAAATAAATTTTGTCCAAAAAGATTAATCTCATCGATCGATCATTTTTCAAATTCAAATCCAAATCCGAAGCCGAGCGAGCGACGACGATGGCGGCGTGAGGTACCTTGTGGTTCTTGCCTCACTTACCATGTGGAGTAAGTGTTTCTTAATATAAACACTTGAAAGTTTCATTCTCTCACTAATGTGGGAGAATTAGTAAACTTTCCACTTTTGAGTACACTTTCTATTTTTTAGTGTTATCTCAATTTTTTCCCTCCACTTGGTTCCCTCCATTTTCCATTCACACTTTAATCTTGAACCCAACAATCTCCCACGTGAATGGGGAATGATGACTTTTTTCATAAAACTTTACGGATAAGTATGTGATCATCAAGCAAAGACTGATTGCATTTGGATAATTGGGTTTCCCTTTGAACATTCTGTAGTGAACCTGCATCGGATAAACTCGATCAATTGGTAGATTTGATATCTTTGAACCGTCGAGCTTTAATGTACACCTAGATAACACATGTCACAGAACTAACCTTTCACCGTTTATGGTTCTCATAGTTTTATTCGCTTCAGTCATGAACACATCCCAGTCTCATGAGAGCTTAGAGAAACACTTGAAAGTTTCATTCTCTCACCAATGTGGGAGAATTAGTAAACTTTCCACCTTTGAGTACACTTTCTATTTTTTAGTGTTATCTCAATTTTTTCCCTTCACTTGGTTCCCTCTATTTTCCATTCACACTTTAATCTTGAACCCAACAATCTCCCACGTGAATGGGGAATGGCTACTTTTTTCATAAAACTTTACGGACAAGTATGTGATCATCAAGCAAAGACTGATTGCATTTGGATAATTGGGTTTCCCTTTGAACTTTCTGTAGTAAACATGCAGCAGATGAACTCGATCAATTGGTAGATTTGATATCTTTGAACCGTTGAGCTTTAATGTACACCTAGATAACACATGTCACACAACCAACCTTTTAGCGTTTATGGTTCTCATGGTTTTATTCGTTTCAGTCATGAACAGGTTCTAGTCTTATGAGAGCTTAGAGAATAGGCCTTTACTAACATTCTTCTTGAAACGGCTTCCTCTTTGCCCTCACATAGGTGATTTCTTAACGTTCAATCCTATAGATTAAACTATTTGATCAAATCTGCTAAATTTAGATAATCATTAAAAAACTTCACCCCATAAGTCTTATCCTTGTTTACTAAACATTGTCTACATCATGAGAATGGATTGGGTATATTGATAATGTTGAACCTGTCGGACACAACTTTGTTTGATCTCCTTGAACCTAGCTTTTGGGATCTCCAGTCTGCTAGGTAGAGTTACCGTCATGCTGACTTGTCCTCGGCCTAAACCCATTCTCTTGGATGTCCTTTCAACTCCTTCTCTAGATAGGCCTTTTGTAAGTAGATCCGATACATTATCCTTTGACTTCACATAGTCAGCAGTGATAATTCCACTAGAGAGAAGTTCTCTAACAGTATTATGTTTCTATCTTATGTGAAGAGATTTATCATTGTACATCATGCTCTTTGCCCTGCCTAATGCAGCTTGACTATCATAGTGTATACATACTGGTGTCAATGGTTTGAGCCAATAAGGAATAGCTTCCAAGAAATTTCGAAGTCATTCTGCTTTTTCACCAGCGTTATCTAATGTGATAAATTCTGATTCCATTGTAGAGTGAGCAATACATGTCTGTTTGGACGATTTTCAAGAGACTACTCCTCTACCTATAGTAAATACGTATCCACTCGTAGATTTTACTTCATTCGATCCGGTGATCTAATTTGCATCACTATATCCTTCAAGTATTGTATTTTTGTATTGATATTTATAAATATCGGTATTGTATTTTGGCATTGATATTTATAAATATCGAATACCAAAATTTTATTAAATATATACCATATATCATATTAAATATTAGAAATACCACAATCACGATATCAAATTTTGGCATTTGGTATATACCTTACTGCGTTCACCTTTATTTTAGGTGTTGAAAATATATTTAGGTGGTGAACATGATATTATAAATAAATAATTACATATTTGAATAGTAGTGTAACTATTAATAGACAATTGGTATGTTGGATAAAAACTCATTAGTTAAAATTCTAGATTCCCTTAAGATGTAATAAAATTATAAATTCAAGAGAAAATGCACTAGAACCTTCCAAACTTGTCACGACAACTTACTTTAGCACTTAAACTTAACAGAAATTTACATAGCCCCCTTAACAACTTTAAAGTAAATTATTTTCACCCCCCACGGTGCATTTAACCAGGTCAAGGCTTAGTGTTGTAGGACCACACGTTTTTTAATTAGTTCACATCATTTAAAAAATCGATCCCTACTAAATTCAATCTGATTTATCTTTAATTAAATAATCTACCCATTTGCAATACCCGACCGCTTCAATCAAATACCCTTAATCCATTAGAAACCTGTCATTTCTCTTTATTTCACTCTTAATCAAATACCCCTAACCCCTAATCGCGAGCCAAAGTATTTGTGCCCAAACACTGAAATCGTTGAGGGTTTTTCTACTTGAATCAAAGTATTTGTGCCCAAACACTAAAATCTTGGACGTATTTTTTCATTTACATAGTCTAGGGTTTTAACCCATTCATTTTTCAAAGGGGTTAGGGTTTTTTGTTTTTAATTTTCAATTTTTGCCAATGTTTGTGGGGTTTTTTTTTACTTTTTTGCAGTTTGACAATGAATTTTGTGTGCGTTAGGTTAAGGTTTCACCGTGGAGGAATTTTACAACAAAAACTTCAAATTAAATACATCAGAGGTATTGTTACAGATTGTTTTGATGTAGATGTTGATAAATTCTCTTACATTGAGTTTGTAGGATATGCCAAAGAAATTGGGTATAATCATTCCTCTTGTATAGTTTATATTAGACCACCTAAGTCTTCTCACTTGGTTAAATTTACATGTGATAGAGATATTTTGGGTATCGTACCCCAACTAAAAAATGGAGATATTATTGAACTATTTGTGTCATATTTAATTGAAGAAGTTGTAGTCCCCCTACCCTTGAATATGTAACCCATGTAGGTGGAGAATCTAGTGCTTCTTTTAATAAAGAGTCTGCTCAAACATGTGAGGGTAGTCAGAATTTTGGGTTTGAAGAGGCTACACAAACTAGAAAATCTACTATGAGTATTAGTAAAAAGTTGGGTGATGGGGCTTCTACAGGTGTTGGGGAGGAGGTTGATGCAAATTATACAGGTGTTGGGGAGGAGGTGGGTGGAGTTTCTGCTAGTATTGAAGAAGAGATAGGTGGGGCTTCTGCTGCTATTGCATCAGATGTTCCAATTGTTGAATCTGATTGGGAAAGTACAAGTGAAAATAATGAAGATTCAGGTTATGGAGATTTGTTTGATGAAATTTATAATGAATATGGAAATGATGTTCATGAAGAGGTTAGGACTTTGAGGGAAGATAAGAAAGTTGCCAAACTAAAAAAGAAAAAAAGGGTCCTAGAGCTAAAGGCGTTAAATTAGGCAAAAAGAAAGTTGTTATTGGATATGATGACTATTTATCCAGGAAAAATAATACTTTAAAGGATAAGATAGGTGTTGATGAGCCATATTTTGATTCAGATAAAGAGGCCAGCTTTGAAATAGACACTGATATAGATGCTGATGTTGAAGATGAGGTCCAACAACCTATAAGAAGTGGGAAAAACAAGGAGTACAAAAAGACCTAAAAAAATTGTGTTTAATCCTACTTGTAGGTTAGTTATTTGGGAAACTAGTTTATGTATTGAAGATGTTAAGTAATTCAGAGAAACAAGTACTAGGTATGTAGTTCAAGAACTGTAGAACTGGACAAGTTTGTTAATGAACCAACTAGGGTGAGAGTAAAATCTGCAGATGGTTGTCCATGGTTATTGTTTGGTAGTCATGATTAAAGGTTAGGGATTTTGTTGTGAAAAATTATATTCCAGTGCATAAATGTACTGTCACAATAAAAAATAAATTTGTCAACTCAAAATATTTAGCAGAAAGGTACAAGGGCAGAATTATTTTTTAGCTAGGAATTAGAGTTTTTCAGTTGCAAAATTTGGTGAAAATTTTGAGGGTCTATAAGAGTTTGTGACCTCTTGGACTGATTTGTCCGAGTCCATCTTCCTCTTCTTGCTCTGACCTGGTGTTCCCTCATCTCCGAATTTGAGTGGATAGATGAGGAAGCTAAAGCGCACCTAAGTGTTCGTGTCGTACTCCTCCACTTCCGCTCTCCTACATAATTCAGTAATAAATGAAGGAAGGAGAATATGAGTACCTCCCTGTTTCTTAAAGTACCGCCACTCGAAGAGAGCAATGCCAAATAAGATGCAGGCTACCATCCGAGCTCTCATGTCTGTGACAATAGTCATGTGAGTGCATGGTGAGACTCTATTACATATGATGTTCAGCCACGGCCTGGATTCAGCCTTGAAGTCCTTCATCAAAATATCCCGCTTGGTGGTGGCCCATGAGACTTCTTTTCTAAGACATAAGATATCAGTCATCCAAGTCCCTAGCTTGCATCCCTTTGTACAAAACTCCCCCATGTCAACATTTGGAAGTCCATACACTAAATTAATTTGTTTCGCTCTGAAGTGCACCTATTTACCCCGATTTTTCATTACTGGGTTTGCAAAGGAGACTGCGTAGAGGTTTACGTAGAACTCACGCACCCATTGCTCATTAACAAGGCATGGTTCAGGGATAAAACACATCCACCTAGTTGTAGTGAGCCTGGCATGGAATTATAGAAACTTCTCTTCCACCTTGTCTAGGCTGATATCCCTTTCAGGGAGTAACTTCGTTCTATGGAAATCTGCGTCGTACTGGTATTGGCATTCTGCGAACACGAATCGGGTGTCGTCGAAGTCTATCATTTTAGAGTAACTTAGAACGTATAAGCAATGCACTTCAGGACAATATTAGAATTATCAAACAAAATCAATATTAGAACAAACAGATAAGATCATGAGGTAGTGCTATAGAAGGTTTCGGGGGAAGCTAAGGGTCTGTAAAAATTTTGATGTCTTCCAAAACTAGCCCTCAGGTATAGCGGCCGCGGGGCTTTGACCGCAATCGCGGTACTTGAGACCGAGTTGACAGTTTCAGCACATTACTTTGAAATGCAATTTTAACCCAATCCCTTGTTTCAACTAGGCATACAACATTATAAACAGAGAATTCCAAGCCTAGGGTGTGTGATCACAGCCACAAACTTACAGAAATTGAACATTGATTTTGTAGGGGCTTTTTAATCGCACACATGGTGTACACTTCAATTTAAGCGGTTTAAGGCTTAATTTGGGTACTCAAGACTTCCCCAATAGTGTGTACACTAACTACAATAGCTAACCACAGCACAATGACAACTAACCATGAATTTGGTAAAATAAAATTAATTCAGTCCCTTGTTATACAGTACGAGTTCAAAGTATGCAATTATATCAAAATTGGGGAAGTTGAGACTACTTACCAAGTAGGATGATGCTACTGGAATAATATGACACTTGGATATAAAATGCAATGCCAAAAATTAGAGAGGATTTTGAGAGAAATGTACAGAGGGACGTGAGAAAAATGGGTATTCGAATGGTCTTTTAAAATGAATTGACCGTAGTCGCGGTCTTAGTTCCATGATCGCAGTCATGCAGCTTCCTTGATCGTGGTGGCGCAGACCGTGGTCGCGGTTACTGAGACCAAACAACTTGGTTTTCTATATTTCCTGCTCAGTCCAAACTTGCCAATTTCACATGTTTCTTTCTCAACTTCGATCAAAATGCCTCATGTCACCACATTGTAGGGATTATGAATGCACAAAAATAAAAACCAAAATCTACCCTAGCATGCGTAAATAAAAGGATATGTGCCACTTTTTGTGGCATGATAGGTTGCATCCCATCGAGCGCTTAGTGTAATGTCACAGTACAACGTCTCCACTCCTACCCTTTATTTATCTACTTAGAAAATTTGAATCTTCATCTCAACTTTCATTCAATATGTAATAAACGGTAGAGGGACAGAAAATTCAAATCTCCCAAGATGAACTTGGAAGAAGTGGTAAAATGGAAAGCAAGATTCGATCTCGCCATTTTGAATACTTTAACCTTTTACCCAACTTTACATCGATCTTCTGGATTGGCTCCATGGGTAAAAGAGTGTTCATCAATAGGTTATTCCTTGTACATTGGAAATTAAACTTCTTGGACTTTGATAGATAGGGTTCCATGTGTTTCCTTGGAATGTCAGACTCCAAAATATAAGAGTCGGATTCCTCCTCCCCACAACCATCCACTTGGTCAAAGGGATGAATCATCATCACATCCTCTATGCCTAATGTTGAAAAGTGGGTTGAACGAGGTCCAACACCTAACTTTGGGTTAGTTTCCTCTAAAGCATTGTCACCTCAAAATGAACTAGAGTCATCATAAGAGTTGATTCTTCTTTTGAATCTAGTACCATTTCTTTTATTTTGGCTTCTTCCATCTCATATGATTTGAATTATTAGGAAGCCATTGAGGGTTCTTTGCTACCAAGCTTATCATCATAGCTTGGTTTCTCTTGTTGGCATACTTCCTCTTGGGTAATGGGCATGGTAATGATAGTTTCCAGATTTTCTTCTTCGCCCATTACCTCCTTCTTTACACTTGTCCATTCTTGATGTATGTGTTCTAGGACCTCCACCGTTACTTCTAACCGATCCAAAAAGGCTTGTAACCTTGGGTCACAACTATTGGACTCAGTATCTTGCTCTTCCTTCTTCTCTTCGTAATACCTATCAATATCATAAGAAGAACTAGCATCTCGGCTAGTATAATGGGGGAAGGGGCACGTGATCAATCACTCTGACGTCTATCTCAACCACTACATATAGAGCACCTATACTCCCTATAGAATTTAGGTGGTGAATCCATCTCTCTCCAAGAAACATAGTCATAATCTCTCATAAAGTGTGATACGTCAGAATATGGACATGGATTATCAAGATAGAACTTCCAACTACCAACATCATATTTGTCGGAAGATGCCAAAGAGAAAAGTAGAATAAAATTAAAAGCTACCTATAAAAGAAAATCACAAACAAATATATACAAGATTGAATTCAAGTAAGTGACTAAAATTTCAAACAACTTAATACGCCAAACTGTTCCCCGACAACGGCGTCATTTTTTATAATGCTCAACTTATACATCAATTCAAGTGCAAGTTGGTCGTCGTCAATATATTTTGCCCAACTTTATAGTCGGGGTCGAATACATGAGGAACAATGGGAGTGGTGATCAAATTAATTCGAAATAGTAGAGACAAGTTAAATTCAAACAAATGATACAAAAAGATAAAATGGGGGAGATAGGTTCCTACACTAATGTTTCTTTTTGGATTTTTCTAGTATAAATTTGGGGCTACAAATAATTAGAGTTAAACAATTATGCACGGATCTTGGGATTATGCATTACTAAGGGAGTGACATGTGGGGGTTACTAATCAACATCAATTTAGTAAATCAAATATGGGTGGGTTTGGTTATAGATTTTGATGCTAGTCTTTCAACAAAACTTCAAACTTTCACCCATTAATTCTTTCGAATACCTAATAGGTGTGTTTAACAATTTGTAACCACAACTTCAATCTAGGTATCCCTATTTCTAGGATGATACTCATGGCATAGTCAACCTCACATTCACCCATATGTCTAAGAAAGTGAAAATTTAGCAAACTACACACATAAGTGTTTATCATTGATTTGGTATCCACATCCCTCTTTCGAGGATGTTATGGATTCCTAAAGTTTACCCAAAACCTTTTTGTTGAAGATGGCCTTAAACTTTCTAGAGCTTAGAGATTTCACCCATCAAACCTGTGTGGATATTTGGGGCTTTCACCCATCAAATCGCAACCAAAATAGCATAGCAATGATAAAACCCATAAACATGAATTACCAAATAGATGCTAACAATAACAACCCACACACACTTTAACCCCTATTCACACATAACCCAAGAGGGAGATTTAGCTACACATAAGATAAATAAGCATAGATATACCCATAATCTCTATTGAAATGAATTGTTGGAGATCTAAGTGAATGTTACTTCAGACTTGGCTCTACCACAAAATCAACAATAGAAGTGAGCAAATCTTCCACTTAGAAAGTCTCCAATGTATTCTTCACCCAAAATTTATACTATATTTTCTTTTCAAAAAAATGGAGGCTATGTTGTCTAAAGCTAAAACCTAAAAATTAGGGAAGATGGAATTCTTGTTGAGTGCTAATGTTTTAGTCTTTTTTTCTAAATTAGGATCAAACATGTGCATTTCCAATTTTGCCCTTGGGCTGAACTCTTCGCTAAGCCGCGATCGTGCAAGTTGGGCTGCGACCGCGGTTTACCTCTGTGACCGTAAGAAATTGACCATCTTTGACTGTCGCAATCGCGGTCAGCAGATCGCAGTATCTAAGGCTCTTCTATTCCAAGTCTTCAGCTAAACTTACTTGCTCTTTTTTTATCATTTTGAGCTCCAATATACATCTTTCCTTTTCTTCAACTCTATGCCTGCAAGAAGTAGATATTAGTGCATTTAATCACAAGTATGTCTCATTTATTCATCCAAAACAAGCTAATACGTACGAATATTGAGTGCGAATGAGTGGTAAAATCACCACTCATCAATGCCACATTCTTGCTAACTGGTCTAAAGACCGGAAAGACATTTAAAGAAGAAATTATTTTTGGAGTGTGCCAAATCTACATATGAGCAAGAGTTAAGCAAAAATCTAGATCATATGGAGTTGTTAGGTGACAAGATAGTAGATAATCTACTGTGGTACAACATTGAAAGATGGGATAAGGCCCACTTCAAAACTTTTAGTTGTTATGATAGCATTGACAACAACATGGCTGAAAGTTTTAATACATGGATATTGGATCCAAGACATAAGACTATCATTACAATGCTTGAGGAAATAAGGATCAAAATTATGAAAAGAATTGGAAAGTTGAGGGAGTTCTCTGATACTTGAATAACAGACATTTCACCAATGGCTTTAAAAGTATTAGAAGAGAACACTTCAAAATCAATAAAGTATACACTTGAATGAAATGGTGAATATGGTTTTGAGGTTAAGGACAGTTGGGGTAATAACTTTATAGTGAATTTGAGTAACAAAACTTGTATTTATAGATCTTGGATGCTAAAGGGTATACCTTGTTGTCATGCTATAGCTGAACTACATTTCAGAAGATTGGAGCCTTTTCACTATGTTGCACATTTGTACAGTAAGCAAACTTACCTCAAGACCTATAACTACTCCATTCAACCCATCACCGGAATGAAAATGTGGCCACAATCAACCAACCTTTTTGTTATACCACCTGAAATTAGAAAACTACCAGACAGACCTAGTAAGAGTAGAAGGAAAGAACAATTTAAAAATAAGACATGTAAGCTGTCTAAAATAGTATTGATATGACCTGCAGCACTTGTCATGCCAAGGGTCATAATAAGAGAGGTTGTCCTTTGAGTGTAAAAGCTATTACTGGTAGAGGAAGGGGGACAAGTTCAACAATGTCAAGTGTTGGTTCTTCTGCAGCAGCAAGTCAATCTCAACCAAAAATAAGTATAGAAAAAGGAAGACCTAAGGGTTCTACAAAATATGTAATCATTTGGCTTATTTATTTACTATTAATTCTTATTAAATAATTTTTTATTATACTATAGGTTTTTGCTGATTTTACTCTAAATGTGGTTGGTGTGACTGAAAGAGGAAGAGGGTTTGTTGGTGTTTTTGGAAGGGGTAGAGGGGGTTTTGGTGCTGTTGGAAGGAGTGGAGAAACTTTTGTTACTGTTATATCTAATGTTGGTGGTGTTGCTGGTAGGGATAAAGGTATTTTTGTTGCTGGTGCATCTAATATTGGTGATGTTGCTGGTAGGGGTAGGGGGACAACTTTTAAAAGGCCAAGGTTGGTTGGTATGGGAGTGCTACATATACAGAGTGGTTTTACAATCCACAATGTAAGTTGAATGATTTCACAGTTTTTAATTTTCAAGCAAATGATCAAATGCCTAAGTAATTTATTCTTGTGTTACTGCAGGCTAAAATGTCTTTGAACTCTTCTATAGTGACTGAAAATCTTGGGCATCATAAACCAAGATCAGGTGTGAAATGGAAAGGAAAAAATTTTGTGACCTAACAAGAAATTCAAGAAATAAGAGCACAAAAAGGAATGAAGACAAGGTCTAAAGCTGTGGAAATGAATCATATGAGCCAAACAGGCTCATCAGCTGTTTAGTAGAAGATGCAGTAGTGACTGGTGTGCAATTGTGTCTGCATTAGTTTTGATGAAAGTTTTGTTCAATTATGAATAAAGTTGTCTTTTTGAAAAACAATTATGCAGTTGTGACTGCAATGTAATGTTGTTCTCTGTTAATTATACGGTTGTGACTATACTAGCTTAATATTTTTTAAAATAATTATGCAGT
Source organism: Capsicum annuum (assembly GCF_002878395.1). Classification (NCBI taxonomy): domain Eukaryota; kingdom Viridiplantae; phylum Streptophyta; class Magnoliopsida; order Solanales; family Solanaceae; genus Capsicum; species Capsicum annuum. Next base: position 41,938,861 of record NC_061113.1, on the reverse strand, counting down.
TGTGACTGCAATATATTCACAATCTTTGTTATATATGCAGTTGTGACTTCACTATTTTGATGTGTAATTTTGACTATACTGTTTTTCTTATATCATTATGCAGTTAGGTCTGCACTTCAGTGAATATGATATCTACCAATTTCATGCAACTAAGTTTGCATTATTGAATCATATTTGGCAGTCCAACAAGAACAACAACATCCTATTGCAATCCCAATGAAAACATTACACTAAGATATCATCCCACAAGACCTAACAAGATTTATTCAGTTTCAAATACAATGCAAAGATAAAGAAGTACATACACTAAAACTAAGTCAATAATAATTACAAAAGACCAAATTTATTTCAAAATAAAGAATGATACACACCATTATACCAACTAACAACACCAAATTCTAAGGAAATTTTATTGAGTCTTTCTTTACGTAGATCATTCCAAACCAATAGACTAATAGCTATAACAACATAACAACAAAACACGATGAAAAATAGTGCATTACCCATAGTCCTTTCTTTAGCCATGTTACTTCTCCATTTCTCTTCTTTTTCTTTCATCTTCTCAATCTCTTCTTCCTTCAACTTTATATCTACACAATTATCATCTTCTTTGGATACTCTAGTCTTATCAACTTCTTCAGAAGTTTTCGCAATCAATTTCCCAACTTTATTGAATGATGTAGACTTGTCACATTGATATGATTCCACTAAATTCTCAAGCTCGCCTAATTTTTCAATTAATTTAGGAATTACAAATTTGGACCTCAGATCTGTATTTTCTTTATCCCTTCAACATAAAAAATCACAAGATCTTGGACCCTTTCATGATTAAAAAGGAAGAAATCAGGATTCAATTAAATCAGTTGGGATAATAAAATGAGAAAACGAGAGTAAAATATGATCTTTACCCGATAGTAATTATGTCCAATATCTTCAATAGGAATTTCTCAAAGTCCAAGATGTCTTCAAAGGCAACAGAAATCCATGATTGCATCGAACCTCTTGGTTCAAAGAAAAATCATCCTCCTCCATACAAAGCTTACTCAAGTTAATTGATCTCATGACGTGGTACAAATAATTCATTCCAAAAAATTACATAAAATAGAAAAAACTTGATAAGAAATCGTAATTTTTTTAAAAGAAGAGATGAATTATACCTTAATGAAGTAAAGGTCTAGATTTTTTTAGGAATTTCAAATCTTGGATTGATTGAAGATGAGGGAGATGAGAAAAAAAAATAGAGTTTTAAAGGATTTGGGGCTAATATGACCGCTGCCTTTGTTTTTCTTCATTTTCCTTTAATTTTATGTTAAATTTAGACCTCGACGCGCTTTGATTTGATGGGGCAACGGCGCAATAATTGGATGCACGAGGGGGTGAAAATAATTCACTTTGAAGTTGCTAAGGGAGGTATATAAATTTCTGTTAAGTTTAAGTGTTAAAGTAAGTTGTCGTGACAAGTTTGGAGGGAGGGGGAGGGGTTTTTATTCATTTTCTCTAAATTCAAAAATATTCTTGTAAAGAAAATGAGGAATGATGAGTACAAAATGAAGAAAAGTTTTGTTTTGAAAAATATATTATGAGAATTTATAATATATTTTAAAATAAAGAAACTTGGTCAAATGAAAAATATTCTCTTATATTATAAGAGCGAGTTAAGTAGCTGAAGCAGGCAGGAGGTTGGCATCCCTGCTTCAGCTGCTTTAACTGTAATTTTATTATATCACCCCTAATTAATTATTATAAGTTATTTATGTATTAGAAAATTAATAGTATTTAATAAAAAATTTAAAATAGACATTTATGACATGTCTGTTACAAAGCTTCAATCGTAATTTTACTATATCACCCCTAATTAATTATTGTATCCCTAATTAAACATTATAAGTTATTTATGTATTACAAAATTAATAATATTGAATTAGAAAAAAGGTAAAATAGACATTTATGACTGGTTTAGCTGCTTCAATCGTAATTTTACTGTATCAGCAAAGCAAGCACGAGGTCGACATATCTGTTTCAGCTAATTCAACTGTAATTTTACTATATCACCCCTAATTAATTATTATAAGTCATTTATGTATTAAAAAATTAATAATATTTAATAAAATATTAAAATAGACATTTATGACATATCTGCTTCAGCTTCTTCAATCGTAATTTTACTATATCACCCCTAATTAATTATTGTATCCCTAATTAAACATTATAAGTTATTTATGTATTACAAAATTAATAATATTTAATTAGAAAAAAGGTAAAATAGACATTTATGACTGTTTCAATCGTAATTTTACTGTACTATTGTTAATTAATTATTATACTAGTATTTTTTTATAATAATTTTGCTATGTCGCTTCTAATTAGTTATTACAAGTCACTTAAGACATGTGTGCTTCATTACTTTTACCGTGATTTTACTAAATCACCACTAATTAATTATTATGATCGTCTAAGCATTGAAGAATTGATAATATTTCATAAAAAAAGGTAAAAGAGACATAAAATAATATGTCAACATAAAAAATTTAATAAACTATCGAAATTATATTAGTACACATAAATTGAAATGACACAGAGCAAGACATAAAATAACATATATTATTTAAAAATAAAATAAAAAGTATTATAAATAACAATAATTAAGAACTTATAAAAGTATATATGTAAAAAAAAATTGATTCTCTGCCGAAATTTTATTTGTGCCACATAAATTGAGTCAGGAAGAATATTCATATATTATTGAAAAATAATATAAAAGACATTGTAAATCACATAAATAACAACTTAAAAAATTTTAAAAATATAAAATATATGAGTGACTCTAGAAATTATACCAGCATCATTTAAATTGAAACAGAAGAAAAAAATACTATAAATCACAATAATAAAAAATATAAAGTATTTTAATAATTTAAATTGAGATAAAAAAAAAACATGTATTGGGCCCGTGCCATCAATATCTAGTTTATATTACAAGCATAAAATTTATAAATCGAGCATTGACCAACTTATGACTTTGACGGATAGATTTTTTTTTTTTTGAGTTAATTACATTAACATATTTAAAAGCCCGTTTGAATAGGATTAAAAATATAGTTAAATTAACTTTTAATCCTTTTTTAGCTTTTTAGGTGTTTGGTAAATTATAAAGTGCTTAAAAAGCTAAAAACTGATTAAAAAAAGGGCAAAAAGTAAAAAAAATTGGCTACCTAACCTTTTACTTTTTAGATTAAAATTCTTTTAGGTTTAACCAAAACATTTACCTTTTTATCTCTTATATTTTCCTTTAATTCCAATAATACCCTGAACTTGTAGCCCACAAATATATGACTTTTCTTTCTTTTTCTCTTTACCTCTTCTCTTCATCTCTTTCCTCCAATTTCCTCGTCATCTTTCTCATTTATTTTCTGTGAGTCCATTATTACATCAGAGGTTTGCTGAAAAATATTTTAGAGTTTAAAATTATAAATAATTCACCTTATTTGTCGTATTAACAACTTTAAGAACATTTAAGTCATTTTGACAACAAAAAAATATTTAACATCATTTATTTTACCAAACACATCAACAACTTCTTTTTTTCAGTTTCATCACCTTTATCCAAACACTTACATGCTTAATTTATAAGCACTCATTTTAAACTTTTAATCACTTACATTAAAAAGTTATTTTTTAATCCTACCTAAATGGGCTCATAATATGATTCAAACATTCCTAAATTTTAAAATTAAACATTGAAATCCTCTATACTATGAAAATTCTGCATTACACCCCTTATGAGGTTTATAATAATTACTAGATATTCAAGGTCCGTGCTAACATATGTTATTTTTTAATCTCAATTTTTGTGATACAAATAAAATTTAGATAATTAATTATATTTTTAATATAATTTTAGATATTTTAAGTTGTCAACTATTTTAATTTATAATATTTTTTTGGCATTGTAATTTACTATTTTAAGTTGTTAGCTATTGTAATTTATGATACTTTCCTTGTCTAAACTTTTGTGGCATTGATAGTCAATTATATTTTAAAAATAATTTAAGTTTTTAATTATTGTGATTTATAATACTTTTTCTTTTATTTCAATCTAAGTGACACTGATATAGTTTCGAGAGTCAGCCAAATATCACGATTAAAATAGCAAAGCAGACATGTCTTAAATGACTCATAATAACTATTAGAAGTGATATAAAAATATACTTGTAAAAATAATTTAAGTGGACCTCGTATAAGATGTTAAGTTAATTTAAAACATCAAGAGTTAATTCATCATTTTGTGTCTATTTTACCATTTTTATTAAATATTTTTAATTTTTTAATACTTAAATAACTTATAATAATTAATTATGGGTGATATAGTAAAATTAAGTTGAAGTTGTTGAAGTTGCTGAAGCAGACATGTCATAAATGTCTATTTTACTTTTTTTTATCAAACATGATTAATTTTTAATACATAAGAGTCAACCAAATATCACGATTGAAGCAGCAAAATAGACATGTCTTAAATTACTCATAATAACTAACTAAAAGCGATATAGCAAAATTACTATAAAAAATACTTGTGAAAAAATTTAACTGAACCTCATATAAAATGTCAAGTTAATTTAAAACATCAAGAGTTAATTTATTATTTTATGTCTATTTTATTTTTTAATTAAATATTTTTTAATATTTAGATAACTTATAATAAATTAATTAGGAATGATATAGTAAAATTACACTTGAAATAGTTGAAGAAACATATCATAAATGTTTATTTTATTCTTTATTAAATATTATTAATTTTTAATATATAAATGACATATAATAAATAATTAAGAGTGATATAGTAAAATCACAAACCAAGAAGATATGTCGTCGAACAGGTGCCTGCTTTACCGTGATTCTATATAGTACTAAAATCTATTCAATAAACTTGCTAAACGACTAATCAAAATTATAAATAAAATGTTTTCACTAATTTTTAATATGAAGATAAAGAATTTAACAAAGAAAATCATTTATGGCTTTAATTAAAAATAGTGTATTTGTTGAAACATTTATTTAGAAACGCATGCATAGAAAATAAGTACAAATCTATTACTAATATATAAGCGGCACTAGGTTGCTCTAGCAGGCAACTTATAGATGACATATCTGTTTTAGTTGTTTCAACCGTAATTTTATTATATCATCCATAATTAATTATTATAAGTCATTTACATATTAAAATTAATAATATTTAATTAAAAAAATTAAAATAGATATTTATGACATACCTGCTTCAGTTGCTACAACCGTAATTTTACTATATCATCCCTAATTAATTATTATAAGTTATTACATATTAAAAAATTAATAATATTTAATTAAAAAAGTACAATATATATTTATGATATGTCTGTTTCAACTGCTTCAATCCTGATTTTATTATATCACCCCTAATTAATTATTATAGATCATCTAAGCATTAGAAAATTGATAATATTTTATTAAAAAACAAGTAAAATAGACACAAAATTATAGGATTACTCTTGATTTTTAAAATTAGCTTGATGACTTATATTGGGTCCATTTAATTTTTTTTACATGTACTTTTTATAGTAATTTTACGCTATCGCTTCTAATTAGTTAACCATTGATGTTTTAAATTAGCTTGACGACTTATATGAGGTCCATTTAGTTTTTTTTCACAAGTACTTTTTTTAGTATTTTTATTATATAGCTTCTAAATAGTTATTATAAGTCATTTAAGTATTAAATTATAAATAATATTTAATAATAGGGATAAAATAGATCAAAAGTTATAAACTAAACATGGTTAGATGAAATATTTTGCAATAGTAATATTTGTGTAAAAAAGAAAGTATGAAAGCAGTACACCTACTTAAATCTAAATGATTAAATTCAAACACAAATTTAAATACATAATTATGAGCTAAAATCTAAATAATCAAAATATTATTTTTTATTAGGCACAACTAAATGAAGCATAAAAGATGTAAACACGAAAATTAATTTTCAATTTTCTTAACTACTTTTTCATTTCGGTGGTTGCCGGGCACTACTTGCTTTGTGATTTTATTATCACCCCTAATTAATTATTATATGTGATTTACGTATTAGAAAATTAATAAGATTTAATTAAAAAAAGTTAAATAGACATTTATGACATGTCTGTTTCAGCTGCTTCAACCAAAACTTTACTATATCATCTCTAATTAATTATTATAAGTAATCTAAGTACTAAAAAATTAATAATATTTATAAGATAAAATAGACATAAAATAATAAATTAACTTTTCATATTTTAAATTAACTTTACATCTTATATAACGCCCACTTAAATTATTTTCACGAGTATTTTTTATAGCAATTTCTCTATATCACTTCTAATTAGTTATTATAAGTCATTTAAGACATATCTGCTTCGCTACTTCAATCGTGATAGTTGCTTGACTCTCGAAATTATATTAGTACCACTTAAATTAGAATAAAAGAAAAAATATTATAAAGCAGAATAATTTAAAACTTAAATTATTTAAAATAATTTAATTTTTAACGTCTCTTCATGCATAAATATATTTTCTTAACACTTAATAGAAGATCTAAACTTTAGGTAGTAAAAATATTGAGAGAATATAAATTGCGATTAAATTTCTAAATACACTCATATTATATATAAATATGTCAATACTTGAGTATGACAATTTATTTCACTGATTTCATAATAATTTAAAAAAATTTAATCTTAACATGTTGGGCCTGTGCTCAGCACAAACCTATCGCCACTAGTTATTTAATAAGATATAACAACTATTACTATTAGTAATGAGCACGGGCCAATCACCACTAGTTATTTAATAAGATACTATAACAACTATTACTTTTTTTTTTTAAACCACCCGATGTCCGATACCCGCTTTTTAGGAGTCCGACTATATTCGAATTCGCCCCGCGTCGGACCCCATTTGGGGGGAAGAGCTCCCAACAGAGTGTTTGTCCATACCCAGGATCGAACCCTTGACCTCTGGGTAGGTTAGGGCAGCCCCTTTCCGCTGCGCCAGCACTGTGTTAGTCTATAACAACTATTACTATTAGTAATAAATTTCTTCCATGGTAGATATGTATTTTTTAATTTTATTTAATTATAATAACTTGTTATATAATTTTTTTTTTTTTTTTTAGGTTTAAGTTATTCTTCTGCTTCAAAATTATTATACTTTGTTAGATGAAATTTTATTTGTAAGGTCTTTAATTATATAAAATAAAAGGTTTAAATATCAATTTAGAAACAGAGATAACATCATAGGGGATTAAGTGTAAGATTTCAATGATATAAGAAGTTTAAGTATATAAATTTAAAATAAAGAAATTCAGGGAAAGACTTTTTACAAAAATATAAGGTGAGACTGTGTATAATAGATTTTTGTGATTTGATTTTTTTTTTTTAAACTTTGCATATAACGGGAGTTTTAGTATCGAGTTGCTTTTTTTTAAAAAAAAATTTAAATCATAATATAAAAGTATTTAGTGTAATTAACTCCTTTACAAAAACCTATTAAGCTTAAAGAAAAGCAAAAGAGAAAAAATAAAATATTCCATCTATTCTACTTTATTTGTCACTATTTTTTTAATTTAATTTTTATTTTTACTTGTTATTTTTGATAAATCAAGAAAAGAGAATTTTTTTTCCAAATTTTATCTTTGACGTTAATTACTTTTCTTCAAATTAATTTCTAATACCTATTATTAAACATCAAAATGGTGATAAGTAAAATCACTATACCAATAAATATTTTCCTAATAGGGATGACCAGTGGTAAAATGATGAGAGCGCAGCAAGATTAAGTAGAACATTTACTCCATAAAAGGACAACATTCATTGCTCCTCCTTCATTGCCTTCAACGGAAGCTGTTGAAATTCAGGATTGATTTTGTCAGTTACAAAATTGTTGTGAAAAGACCCTATTTCGGCACAGACTTTATACCCCAATCCCCATCCTTTCTAAAATAGTTGTGCCTACTGGTCTTGAAACTTTATATCCATGACTATAAATTAATTTAATATTTTAAAATTAAAATTAAAATTAAATATTTCAAAAAATTTAAAAAATATTATAAATTATAATTTTTTATATTAATTTAATTAAAAATATTTAAAACAGTGTTAAAAAAATTATATTTCTTCCGTTTTATTTTATTTATCACAAAATTTTTAATTATATTTTTATTTTTATTTGTCCTTTTTGACATATCAAGAAAAAAAAGAAAAAAATTCATTTTTTTTATTCTGTATATTTTTCTTAATTAATGTGTCAAGTTAAATTGTTACAAGTAAAATGGAATGAAAGGAGTAATAAGTATATTGAAGTGAAAGGAGTAATATTCTATGTCAATTCATATGACTCATTTTATTTTTTAGTTAATTAAAGTAACCACACATTTCTATCACTAATAATATTTTAGCTTTAAAGCATATATTTATAATTTACTTTAAATCATAAAATTTAAAAAGAAAATCTTTATTTTTTAAACTCCGAATTAAACTAACTCAGATAAATTAATGCATGGAGTATTATTTACTTCCTCCGTTTAAAAAAGAATGACCTACTTTTCTTTTTAATCCGTTTAAAAAAGAATGAATCCTTTCCTTTTTTAACAACTTTTTAATTTTAACTTTTCATATGACATGTTTAGGATCACAAAATTGAAGAACATATTGGTATATTTGACATATCTTTAATTTAATATCACAAGATTCAAAAATCTTTTTTATTTTCTAAAATTTCATGTCAAGTTAAATTAAATCATTCTTTTTTAGATAGTGGGAGTATTAGATTGAAGAATCGTCTCCACCCCACAATTCCCAGTGCTGTGTTTTTACTACCAGTGGTATTACTTTGTAAACATAAATCTTCTTGTTTACTAGTATTTCATCAAATTCGAAATTAAAATATGCTCTACAATTAAAAAGGTATCAATTTATGTCATATTAAAAAAAAGGTATCAAAATAGTTTTTGTGCACTTAATAAGTGCATAATATTTTTATAATTTAATGGCAAACCTCAGGACGATGTTAAAAAAGATCAAACTTAGATTGTGCACAATTTATTTTTTTATGAATTGTGAACTTATTTAGTGCACAATTTTTTTTTTTATAGATTGTGCACTTATTTAGTGCACGATTCTTTTTAAAATAGATTGTGCACTTATTTAATGCATAATCTATAAAAAAATGAATTGTGCACTATATAAGTGCACAATCTATTTATATACTATTCTCGCAGCAATTCATTTTTTTAAGCTATTTATATTATTTTAATCCATTTAAAAAAGTGCACAATATATTATTTTTTGTTAACCAACATATACTCGATGTCGGCTCTACCTAATATAAAAAGGCAACCGCCTAAGGCCTCCAACTTTAACGGGCCTCATTTATTTTAGCAATAATAGATCATAGTTTTTTACTAAAAAAAATTAAATATTATTTGAAGAAAAAATACTTCTTGTATAAAAGTAAAGAATTATTAGAAGAATTTTGATGTATTTAAAGTATGTCTCCATAAGATTAAATGCATTAGTTATATTAACGAAAAAAATAATTAAAAGAATCATCTATAATATTTACAACTTAACATCTCAAAATTTTAAATATAGACTTTATTAACAAAAATAATTTTCCTTAAAAATTTAAGGAGTCTATTTAATTTTCGTCTTAGGCCATCGATGTACTTGAGCCGCTCCTGCATATACTAACGTGTGACTTCAATATGTGTCTTAAGCATACCAGTTTATCAAATGCCAATAGTGATATAAAATTATTTTTTTTCAAAATTTTCCTTCTGTTCAACTATCTCTAGTTGTAAGAAAATTTTGTGTAAGTAATATATGCCCTCTAATTAATTTCACTAATTAACTTTTTTAAGCATGTACAATTTAATTTTTTTCATTTTTAAACTATGCAGAAGTTTATCTAAACATCATTAAGCTTGTTTGAAATTTGTAGTTGTTTGAAATTTTAATATTGTCACAACAATGTGATTTATACGTTAAAATTAATATTTAGATATACAAAAGTTCTTAGTAGTATATAAATAGATTGCCGTGAGGATAGTATATAAATAGATTGTGCACTTATTTAGTGGACGATTCAATTTTTTATGGACTGTGCACTAAATAATTGCACGATCTATTTTAAAAAGAATTGTACACTAAAAAGTGTACAATCTATAAAAAAAGAATTGTACCCTAAAAAATGCACAATTCATTAAAAAAAAAAGAATTATGCACTTATTTAGTGCACAATTCATAAAAAT